>NC_049904.1:22229569-22529569 GCF_001411555.2 Juglans regia
ATTTTGTTGGAAGAACTTCTCTTTCAGTTTTATGAGCTTTCTTCTTTGCATTACCCAATATACCCACAAAGTTCCCACAAGCAGGATGAAGAGGCTTATGCTGATACCTGCAATGTTCAAGCAATCATTTTAACCATATAGATTGTATTTCAATTTCTCCTTCTGTCACTTATAACATCATGTTTGTTGACACAATTGAAAAAGCAGTGGTTTATCCCATACAACACCTAGAGGGGGGGTGAATAGGTGCAGTTCAAATTATGTGGACTAATAAAATTTAATGGCAAGAAGCAAATAAAAGATGACACAAATCATGCAAATAATCAACACAAGGATTTGGTCACGAAGTGGAAACTCATTTGAAGAACGTCTTCAAATTCTAAAACCACTCCGGGTGTAAGCCACCACCTAAAATTCACTATAGAAAAAGTTCATTACAACCAATTTAGAGACACTCACAAAACCTTTGTAGTTCCTAAACTTGGCTTGCAACATCACGAGTGACCCACTCGTTCTCTACACGCATGTAGTGTCGGAACTCCGACCTTCTATAGCTTTCCACGAGAACCTCTCGATCTCTGCATCAACAAACCTTCCGGCCAACAAAACGTCCACTTCAATGGACTTTGAAAGAGGTTTGATTTTGAGAGTGGTGTGGTGGATTAGTGTTTGTCCAAAAGAGATTCACAAGGTGAGGAATAGGTTTCTCTCTTTGGCTCTTGAAACACTTAAGGTTTTGCTCTGTTTTTCCACACCACACAACAGAAATGATCTGTTATATTTATAGTCCCAGCAAGTCAGGCGCCCAAAACATGAATTTTAGGTTGTCTTTGAACATTGGCTCGAGCGAGGTGTCGAGCGAAGGTCGAGCGCACGTTATCTTCTGAAACCGCTCGAGCGAGGTGTCGAGCGAGGTGTCGAGCGAACGTCTCTGGATGTCTCTGGATGGGTTCCGCTCGAGTGCCACGTCGAGCGCACATCGAGCGAACCACTCTGGATGAGTTCTGCTCGAGCGCCACGTCAAGCTCACCTCGAGCGAACCGCTCTGTCTTGGTTCCGCTCGAGCGCCAAGTCGAGCGCACATCGAGCGAACCACTCTGGATGGGTTCAGCTTGAGCGTTACGTCAAGCTCACCTCGAGCGAACCACTCTGTCTTGGTTCCGCTCGAGCGCCATGTCGAGCGCCAATCGAGCGAACCTCTCTGGAAGGTTTCGCTCGAGCGCTATGTCGAGTGCCCATCGAGCGAAACTCTCTGGAAGGTTCCGCTCGAGCGCCAGTCGAGCGCCAGTCGAGCCATGTTGAGCATACTTCAATATTTTTCATGTACTAATGCATCAACACTTGTTACAACTCAACTTTACATAGGTTTTCACAAGAATATGCCAATTGAACACATTTTTCCCTCAACAATCTCCCCCTTTGGCATTTCTGTGACAAAACCTCTAACCTATACATATAGGACTTAATCCTAACACACCCAAATCAGGATTCCCATTATTTAGGCAAAAAGTCTTGAGCACATTGAGATATTTCTGCAAACTTAACAAACGGTTAAACGTACCAATAACAATATGCAAGAAATAATCTCATAAGCATAAACACTTGTAGCACAGTTCTCAGAAAAGACTTTTCATTAAGAATTAAAACATACATTGTTTTTCAATTTAGACAAACAATAGTAGCATGAGCAGCATGTGATACAAATAAAAATAGCTGCTCCTCCACAAAACAAAACAAAGCTGCCCCAACAGCTTTCTTGCTACTCCCCCTAAATCTCTATACTACTCCCCCTTAATGTATACTCCCCCTTGATCTATACTCCCCCTTTTTGTCACAAACTCCAAGGGTGTCAACTGTCCCCACCAGATTGACTGCCATCTTCTTCATCAAGCTGCTCCTCAATATCGTCGAAGCGTTTAGTCACAAGCTGCTGAAAGCTGTCAACTTTGGCATCAAGATGATCAAATCGGGCTTCAAACCGAGCTTCAAGCCGGGCAAGGTACTCAAGAACCTGCTGAAGGCTGGGATCGACTGATCCCGCTGCCGGGCCCTGAGGCTGTGAACTAGATGGCTGAGATGAGGATGGCTGAGAGGAGGATGCAGGAGGATGCTCAACATCCAGTGGGTGAGGGGTAATGTGAGCACGACTCAACTGCATGGTCCTACGCCCAATGGGAGCCTTAAGAGGAACTCTAGGCTCATTAGGACGAAGCATAACAGTCTGAGAGAGGGCTAACCTAGTAATGAGGCAGGCGAGAGGCAAGCCAGTCCGTAGTTTCGGGGAATTAAACGCCTCAAGCATGACCCGACACAGATGACTCCCCAGATCAATGGAGACATCATTTATCAATGCATACAAAAGAGTGGCGCGGTCAGGACCGACATCACTCTGATGACCAGTAGGATAAAGGTTTGTAAGGACTATCCTACTGAGAATGAGAAACTCGGGTGAAAAACGAGAGGAGAGAATGGGTGTCTTACCATCCCAACTCGAAAAATGACCGATTAAACATTGAACAATGACAGTCGGACTTGGAGGAGAAGTCCGTGTATATGGATAAGTGGGGTTTGCCACTCGCGGGGCATGTAGCAAGTCCGCAACCATGCCCGGAGTCACCCGGAAAACAATGTTCCGGAGACTGACTTCAAAAGAGCCATCATCAGCGATGGCATCAATATTGGAGTAGAACTCCTTAACCAACTCCACAGAAGGAGTGGGATGACCAGTGGTCAAGGCGAGCCACTGGCGAGACTCAAAAATGCGAGGAATTACAGTCTCAGAAAGCTCACCAAGGAGAACTTCCCGCTCAACAATAAGAGAACGGGTGGAAAAATTTTGAGTGTAGAGTTCTCTTGCATAAGGATTGCGAAAATGTGCTTGAGCGGGGGCTGGAGGATTTTGGCGTGAACGAACCCTTCGAGACATGATTGAAGCTGGACAAAATCAACGACCGTTAGACAAGGCTAAAGGTAATGTGAAATGCCCAAAGCTTGATGAATGCACATGCCTAATTATGAACCAAGCCAAACTTATGCAATGTTGCTAAAACTATGTCAAAATGCACATGCACAATGCACATGCCCACTAACACAATATAACAAACCATTTTGCATTTTTGAGCACTTCAAACTCAACCAAGCCAAGATTGGGTTTTAAACCCAATGGAGGTCCCAAGCCTCAATGCCAAACACTATCCCAACACTAGAATAGACAAACATGACCATGAGGATAATGTAGTATCAATGCATGATGAAAATAAGAAATCAAACTTCATTGATGCATTTTACCGAGCACTTGGAGTGCATCCAAGTACAAACCAAATGAAAAACCCCTTGGGGGTTCTAAGACCCTCCTAAATACAAAGAGAATAGGAATGGACAACCAAGAGGTCCATTCAAACACCAAACAAACCAACAAGAATGCTCCATTTCGGAATCCCCAAATCAAGCCCTAAATTCCGAAATGCATGTATATGGAAAATGCATGAAGAAATTCAAGATAAAAACCGAAAATGATTGGAGAGAATCAAAGATTAGAGACTTACCGTGATTATAATGGGATTTCTTGAGAGAAATCAAATGAAAACACACGGTAAGAGAAGAGAGAAGCGTCGCGCAAGAAGGGGAAGAAGAAACGGCGCAGAGAGAAAGAAGCGGGCTGGGGAAAAAGAAAGCACGCGGGGCATTTTAAAACGCTTTCGCTCGAGCGGTAGTTAAGTTCGCTCGAGCGGAAGCCCAAAATTCTCAAAACTCAAATTTCATCCAGTGATTCAAGCATTAATGAAGTCAATTTTGAAGCTTGAAAAACACATCAAATGTAAAAGAGCATCATATTATCACAATTTACGCAAGTAGTAAAAACAGAGTATCACATGTAAGATGAACATGCGTGTTTTGTGAGTCCCAACTCAATCAAGAAGTTTCAACCAAAATTGTGAGTGGGGTTAGGCTAAAACAAGAAACCATAAGTGCATGGGGAGCCTTTCCACGATACAGAAAGTAAAACCTAATGCTGTTAGGACCTAAATAGTTCTGTTTGAATTCATGCATTAGGATTGGCCTATTGAGTAATATGACCCATTTTCCTTTTTCTTCTTCTTCTTCCTTTTTTTTTTTTTTTTAATTTATTTTTAGAGAATTTTCATAGGAAGAATTTTGATATATAATCATGAGGTCATCTAGCCCGTGGTCAATTCTGTATACACGTGGAGCTCCCTTACATCTTTGATTGCCTCCCCAAGAACTCACTGGTGGCAAAACAACAATTGTTTGAGCTGGAAGTGTAGTGTGTGAAGCAGGTCACAACTTACAAATAGTACATATGTTTTAAACCTTTGTAACTTATAACGGTACATGATACAATTTTCAAAAGATATAAGTACCTAATATTTTCAGAATTGACATCACGAACACTCTTTATCCCACGCAAGTGCAAAACATTATTCATGATTTTTTGAGGAACACACACAACATGCTTTTAACAAACAGAACAAAAATGAAAAACAACTATACAACAAAAAAGAATGCATGAATGCATGACCATCAGTCTATACCATGTCTGGTCTGCTCCTCCCCCTTTCTCATCCACACTTGTCTCACTTTTGGATGATTCACCTTATCAACCTTCTGTCTAGTAGTCAATTGGTCTAACTTCACATTGATAATCTCATTTTGTTTGGTCAAGACCATGACTTGGCTCCACAAGTTTTGATGCCCTTTTCTTGAGTAGGGCTTTTCAATTCTCTTAGGATGGTCCCTAAGCTCAAAACAGTTTGGTCGAATGTGACCAATCTTACCACAATTGTGACAAACGTGGTTTGCTTTGTGAACTTCATGTCTCATGGAGGGTGAAACATACCTGGAAGCATTCAAGAACTTCTTACTCTTTTTAGAAGGATAGACAATCCTACTTTTAGAGAAAGTAGGGGCATGATAATTTTTTAACTTGAAGCAATCTGGTCTAACATGACCAACCTTCCCACAATGATGACATATAGGGCTTGTGTTACGAGCTCCTTGTCTCTTGGGAGGTGGGACAGGCTTTTGCACATGTAAGGGTTTCTTACCCTTTTTCAAAAGTTGAGGTTTGCCATTCTCATTAGAAGCAGGAACAAACATTATTTTTCCTACCCTTTTGCATGAGATTTTTGAAGTTGAAGCCACATCAGATTTCCCTTCAATATATCCTATACCTCTCTTGTCACCAAAGGACTTTCCTGAGTTTAGGATTTTGTCAAGCTTTTGTTTCCCAGTAGACAAATTTTTCAACTTATCGTTTAACAAAATCAACTCACTTCCCTGCATTTTCACTTTATCCTCGAGTGACACATTCCTCTTTTGCAACTGATCGGTTAGACAATTTGCTTCATTCAATTTACCTTGGAGATCCTCATTTTCTCTTTTGCAAATATCTATATTCTCAATATGTGCTTTATTGAGTTTCCTCAATTTTACACACTCTTTGTACAACTTCTCATAGATTTCCTCCAACTCATCATCATCCCCGGATTCACTTCCGGATACACTCTCATTTTCAGACGTTGATTCACTTCTATGACTTTGGCCACCAACAGAAGAAGTGAATGCCATGTAGTTGCGATTTTTCTTTGGAGAGGGACTCTTAGAAGAGTCACTTGTCTCAGAATCATTATCATTCAAAGACACACCCTTTGCTTTCTCTATGGCCTTTTTGTAATTTGCACACTCAAGGCGAATGTGCCCAAAACCATGACATTCATGACACTGAATATCAGATTGTACCCTGTCTTTGGTGGCTCTAGTATATTTTTTAGAGCTCATTTCCTTCTTTCCTGAACTGGAATTTCCATTAACTCTCTCAAACCTTTTCTTCTTATCTCCCCAATTCTTTCTATTTCTAGATACAAACATCTTCCTGAATTTTTTAGCATAAAAGGCTACTTCTTTGTCACTCATAGCCAACTCATCGGACGACTCATCAGATGACTCATTGATAGTGTTGAGGGCTATGGACTTATTTTTCTTATCCACAGGAAGAGTATGCTCATAGGTTTGTAGAGAGCCCACCAGCTCTTCAATTCTCATATTGTCCAAATCTTTGCTCTCTTCAATGGCAGTGACTTTGGGACGGAATCTCTCAGGAAGAGATCTGAGAATTTTTCTCACAATTCTATTCTCAGGGATTTGTCCCCTAAATTAAAACTAGAATTGACAATATGATTGAGTTTGGCATAGAAGGCATCAAAAGTTTCATCATCTTTCATTCTAAGTTCTTCAAAACTTGTGGTTAGCATTTGAAGCTTAGAATTCTTAACAGCCTTGGTACCTTCATGGGTAACCTCAAGAATGTCCCAAGCTTGTTTACAATTTTCACACATGGAAATTCGCTTGAACTCCTCCTGGGACACAGCCATGAAAATCGCATTCAGGCCTTTGTTATTCCAACCACACTCGCTTATTTCATCCCTAGAATAATTATCCACACTTTTGGGAGTTTGAACTCCCTCAATGATAACAACTGGTTCTCTCCATCCTTTTGTTATGGAAACCCACACTCGTTCATCTACAGACTTTAGAAACGCTTTCATTCGGACTTTCCAATAAGCATAGTTGTTTCCATCAAAATATGGTGGTGATGTGAGAGATTGAGACTTATCCATTTAAACCACTATAACAGGAACACACTCAGGAACTGAATCCTAGCGGAGTGAACCCTCTCTGATACCAATTGAAAAAGCAGTGGTTTATCCCATACAACACCTAAAGGGGGGGTGAATAGGTGCAGTTCAAATTATGTGGACTAATAAAATTTAATGGCAAGAAGCTAATAAAAGAAGACACAAATCATGCAAATAATCAACACAATGATTTGGTCACGAAGTGGAAACTCATTTGAAGAACGTCTTCAAATTCTAAAACCACTCCGGGTGTAAGCCACCACCTAAAATCCACTATAAAAAAAGTTCATTACAACCAATTTAGTGACACTCACAAAACCTTTGTAGTTCCTAAACTTGGCTTGCAACATCACGAGTGACCCACTCGATCTCTACACGCATGTAGTGTCGGAACTCCGACCTTCTATAGCTTTCCACGAGAACCTCTCGATCTCTGCATCAACAGCAGCTCCACGAGAACCTTCCGGCCAACAAAACGTCCACTTCAATGGACTTTGAAAGAGGTTTGATTTTGAGAGTGGTGTGGTGGATTAGTGTTTGTCCAAAAGAGATTCACAAGGTGAGGAATAGGTTTCTCTCTTTGGCTCTTGAAACACTTAAGGTTTTGCTCTGTTTTTCCACACCACACAACAGAAATGATCTGTTCTATTTATAGTCCCAGCAAGTCACGGCGCCCAAAACATGAATTTTAGGTTGTCTTTGAACATTGGCTCGAGCGAGGTGTCGAGCGAAGGTCGAGCGCACGTATCTTTCTGAAACCGCTCGAGGTGTCGTGTCGAGCGAACTCTCTGGATGGGTTCCGCTCGAGCGCCACGTCGAGCGCACATCGAGCACCTCTCTGGATGAGTTCTGCTCGAGCGCCACGTCAAGCTCACCTCGAGCGAACCACTCTGTCTTGGTTCCGCGAGCGCCAAGTCGAGCGCACATCGAGCGAACCACCTCTGGATGGGTTCAGCTCGAGCGTTACGTCAAGCTCACCTCGAGCGAACCGCTCTGTCTTGGTTCCGCTCGAGCCATGTCGAGCGCCCATCGAGCGAACCTCTCTGGAAGGTTCCGCTCGAGCGCCAGTCGAGCGCCAGTCGAGCCATGTTGAGCACACTTCAATATTTTTCATGTACTAATGCATCAACACTTGTTACAACTCAACTTTACATAGGTTTTCACAAGAATATGCCAATTGAACACATTTTTCCCTCAACAGCATCCTTCAAGGCCGTGTCTCCCACTCACACATCCTGCCAAAAGTTGATCCTACTACCATCTTCCAAATGCAACCGAGTATTACTAGCAAAAGAGCACCAACATTTCCGTATATACTTCTATAGCCCCACTCCATGTTTCATCTACCCTCTTTAGAACACAACCCCCCTCACTTCCATATTTCAAGTCAATCACCCATTTCCATAAGACTTCATTCTCATGGTTATAACGCCACAACCATTTTTCTAATAATACCTTATTGAAAGCCTTCACATTCTAGACCCTCAATCCACCATCTCTCAAAGGGGGACATACATTGTCCCACCCCATTAAGTAAAATTTAAACTCATCTCCTAGTCCACTCTACAAAAAATCACGTTAAGTAATATGTGAGAAGGTTGGCTAAGGTACTCTTGATAAGTGTGATCCACCCTCCTTTAAATAAATACAACATTTTCCACCTAGCCAACCTACGCTCAAATTTTTCCAGCACCACCTCCCAAATTGTCTTAGCTTTGAAAGAAGCCCCCAATGGAAGACCAAGGGACTTCAATGGCAATGAAGAAACCACACAACCAAAAATGTTTGCCAACCTTCTAATATTGCTTACATAACCAATCGCGACCATCTCCGTCTTAGCAAGATTAATCTTCAACCCAGATATCACTTCAAAACAAAACAAGATGGTCTTCAAAGATTGGATATGATCTGCATTTGCCTCAGAAAATAGCAAGGTGTCATTTACAAACAAAATGTGAGAAATAATGGTGGAGCCGTGGATATCTCCCACTAAGAAACCTGAAAAAAATCCTTCCTCTATTGTCGCCAACACCATTCAACTTAAAGCCTCCATTACTAGGACAAATAAAAGGGGTGATAATGAATCACCTTGTCGTAATCCCCATGAACTATTAAAGAAACACACGGGATCACCATTTGCCAGAATCGAGAAGCGAGCCATTGACACACAATGCCTTATCCACTTCCTCCATTTTTCCCCAAACCCAAACCCACATCTACTCAACATATATATATATATATATATATATATATCAGAAAATCTCAGTTAACATGATCATATGCATTCTCCTTATCGAGTTTGCATAAAATACTTGGAACTCCTGACTTGATCCTGCTATCCAAGCATTCATTAGCTATAAGATCCGAGTCCAAAATTTGCCTCATTCTCACAAATGCATTTTGGGACTTAAAGATAATCATCTCCATGACCGTGTTCCTCATCTTATTAGCAAGAACTTTTGAAAGTATCTTATATACGCTGTCCACAAGACTAATTGGTTTGAAATCTTGTACCTCTCTTGCACCAGCCTTTTTAGGAACTAGTGCAATAAAAGTAGCATTTAAGCTATTCTCAAATTTGTCATAAGTGAAGAATTCCTGAAAAACTAGCATTACATCCTCTCGCACCACCTCCTAACAAGTCTGAAAAAAATCTATAGTAAAACCATCCGGGTCTGGAGCTTTATTTTTATTCGTTTTCCTGATTGTTTATTGTACATCTTTCTCTTCAAATGGTCTCCCCGCCCAAGTCATACTATTTTGATCAATGACCTCAAAGGCTAGTCCATCTACGGTAAGCCTCCATGCATGAGGTTCTGACAGCAAATGTCCGAAATGACCAACCACATGCTCCTTTATCACAACCTGATTTGAGGATCCATCTCCATCTATGTTCAAGGACTCAATGGAGTTAAACCTCCTATGTGCATCGGCAACTCGGTGAAAATCATATATATATATATATATATATAATAAGCTTACGATTGCTCTGATACATAAAGATGGTACGTACAAATAGTCTGCAATGACTTTCACATTTATATCAAAGCTCCAGCACAGTCCCTTTTTAAAGCCAATAAATATATCAAAGCTAGCTAGCAAGCTAAAATGTGTTGGCCACCGCAGACCCTTTTTAAAGCCCAAATATATCAAGGCTAGCTAGCTAGCTAGCTAGCTAAAATGTGTTCGCCTAAAATATCCTCAAACGGAGACTAATTCTGTGTTTAGGTACAATAGCCAACCTATATGCAGGGGAGTGGCAGTATCCTGGCGAGAACGAGAAGGAAAACTTGGATTAGATGAGAGATAGAATCACCTTCACTTCTGCCATGGCAATGTGTTGGCCAGCACAGACGCGAGAACCTACTCCGAATGGTATGTAAGCTTGTCGAACCTCGCAAGCTCCGCCAATCCCATTTGTGAATCTTTCCGGGTTGAATTTGTGTGCATCAGCATGTTAGAATTAACACAGCAAGCCACTGCAGCTCCAACTCACAGTCCACACAGCAAGCCCTCTTAGTCATGCTCCAGCGCATTCCAGCAGCTTCTAGAATAAATATGATGTAATTCTGTTATGCACAGACTGTACAAATTGGTTAGGATTGTTATTCCCTTTATTCTTTTGTACTTACTATAAATAGGCAGTGCCATGCACTCTACAAAAGGCAATGCAACAGTACAAGCAGCGCATATTGTTTTCTGCAACAATATTGTTTTTATTCTCTGCATTCCATTACTCTGTTGCTGCACTAAAGTTACCAAAACCAACATGGTATCAAGAGCCTACTGAAATCTCGTCATCTTCCCCATTTTTTTTTCTCTCCTTACTCCCTTTCTCTGTTTTTCGATGACTACTGAAAATACCACCAAAATCAACTGCAATCCAAAAGATCCCTCTAGTCCCTATTTTCTTAACCACAATGATGGTCCAGCAACATTACTCACGAATCATCCCCTCACTGTTGAAAACTATCATTCTTGGGCATGCACTGTGCGTCGTTCCCTGAGAATCAAGAAGAAACTAGGGTTCATTGATGGTACTTTTCTTAAACCTTCCTCCACGGATGCCTTGTCAGAACCATGGCTTGAATGCAATGACATGGTTATCACTTGGCTCCAAAATGCAATGTCCCTTGAAATCAAAAACAGTGTTGTTTATGTTGATACTGCCTATGATTTATGGCTTGAACTTGAGCAACGTTTTGCCCAACATAATGGGCCACGCATTTATGAATTAAAACAATCCATTCACAATCTCACTCAAAGTGATGATTCGGTCAGTCTTTACTTCTCCAAATTGAAAGGTTTGTTTGATGAACTTCTTAATTTTGAGTCTATTCCATCATGCTCATGTGGTGCCTTGAAACCTATCCTTGAGAATCAACAGCGTGATTGGATGATGAAATTTCTCATGGGACTCCATGACTCATTTGGGAACATCAAAGCTCAAATTATCCTACTCAAACCCACCCCATCATTAGCTGAAGTTTATGCTCTTGTTCAACAGGAAGAGAAACGTAAGCAGATCTCTAACCCTCCCAATCTCCATGACACTTTGGCCTTAGCTACCAAAACTCAATATTCATCCAACCGATATACTCCCAAACCTTTTAACTCTCAACGTCGGGAGAAATTATATTGCATTTTTTGCAAAGTTTCAGGTCATTCTCTGGAAAAGTGTTTTAAAGCCAATCCAAACCTTGAGAAACCAACCTGTACACACTGTCATCTCGTTGGTCACACTGCAGAGAGATGTTACAAATTGAATGGCTACCCCCCTGGCCATAAACTTGCCCCTCGATCCAAAGGGTCTGATCTCTCTATCAACCAAACTAGTCTCTCATCCCAAGAACAGATCAATGAGAAGTCTCAAACAAGTTTAACTAAGGAACAATATCAGCATCTTATTACCTTGCTCCAGTCACAAGCTACACAACCAGCAGCAAATCAGGTTCAATCTGTCGATCCATCTCCAGCCTGCCCTTCTCCTTCAAGCATGTCTGGTATATCTTCCTGCTTCTTAGCTTCTAATACAAAATCTTCATCTTACATTCCTTGGATAATTGATACCGGTGCAACAGATCACATGATCTGCTGCACCTCCTTTTATACTTCCTCACCCACAATAGTTGATTTTCAAGTCAGTTTTCCAAATGGTAATTATACCAAGGTTACTCACAAAGGCATTGTTAACATTAATTCTGTCTTCACTCTCAAGGATGTTTTATGCATTCCATCCTTTAAATACAATCTCATCTCAGCAAAAAAATTAGCTCAGGACATCAATTCTTGCCTTGTTTTCTTTGCTAATGAGTGTTATGTGCAGGACCTTTCTTCTTGGAGCACGATTGGGAAGGGTGAGGTTATCAATGGTCTTTATCACCTTCGGATGGCAGGAGTGTCTCCCACAGCCCTATCATCCATCCTATCCAATTTACCTTTCAAAAATCAACCTGTTTCTGCTGCTATTACATCTCAACAACATCTTCACAATTTATGGCATTGTAGAATGGGACACTTATCTGATTCTCGTCTATCTTTATTAAACAAAGATTTACATCTTCTTTCTTCTATGAATTCCATTGTTCCATGCTCTACATGTCATTTATCAAAACATCACAGATTACCTTTTTCTTTAAGTAACAACCGTGCCTCCAAGCCATTTGATCTCATCCATTGTGACATTTGGGGACCTTGTTCCCAACTAGCAAATGATGGCTCAAAATATTTTTTAACAATCATTGATGACTTTACTAGATCCACTTGGGTCTATTTAATGAAAAACAAATCACAAACTCGACCTCTACTTCAATCCTTTTGTTCATTAATTGAAACACAATTTCAAACTAAACTTAAGGCCCTTCGTTCTGATAATGGAAGTGAATTTTCAATGACTGATTTTTTTATGCAAAAAGGAATTGTTCACCAAACAACTTGTGTTGAAAGTCCCCAACAAAATGGAGTTGTAGAACGTAAGCACCAACACATTTTGAATGTTGCTCGTGCCTTGAAATTCCAATCTGGTGTTCCTTTATCTTTTTGGAATGATTGTATTTTAACTGCCACTTATCTCATTAATAGAACACCATCACCTAATTTACAAAACAACAGTCCATACCAACTGCTTTTCAAAACCAAACCAGCCTACCAACACTTGAGAACTTTCGGTTGTCTTTGCTATGCATCCACTCTAAAACACAACAGACATAAATTTGATTCTCGAGCAAGAAAATGCATCATGCTTGGATATCCTTTTGGCATCAAAGGATACAAGTTATTCGATTTACTCAATCAATCCATTTTGTATTCCAGAGATGTCATTTTTTATGAAAACATCTTTCCCTATAAAACTACATCTCACACTTCACAATCCTTTCCCACATCTCAGTTTTTACCTCCCAATTCAGATACCACCACACATTTTCCATACTCAGATCTTCCCTCAGCACATTCCTCAACACAATCCTTAGATCCTACACCAGCATTCACTGCAGCTCAACCACTAGCACATATCGACCATACTCCAGAACCAACTTCACCTCCCCTATCATCACATCTCGACCCTACACCAGAACCAACTCCACCACAATTACCATCACCCCTCGATTCTTCAACAGCAAATATTCCACCACAGCAAGCCACTGCTTCATTTCCTGCTCATATCCTCACAGAACCTGATTTAACAAATCTCACCTCTCCCATAAACCATTCTGACCTCATTAACCAAAATACACCTTCTCACTCTTCTCACCTACCCAAAATCAATACTCCTTCCCGTAAATCCAAAAGACAAAAAAAACCTCCTGCTTACCTCCAAGACTATTCTTGTCAACAAGTCATTGCACCCACTTCTTCCCTCTCAAGCTCAAGGATCAAAGGTAACTCACTAACACCTCTTCTATATCCATTACATTCTGTCCTATCTCATGCTAAGTTATCTCCTAAACATGCTGTTTTTGCCATTTCCATACTCCATCACATTGAACCTTCTACTTATGCACAAGCTGTCAAAAGCTTAGATTGGCGTATTGCAATGGATAATGAAATTTCTGCCTTAGAATTAAACAAAACTTGGGATGTCATTGATTTGCCTATTGGAAAAAAGACCATTGGTTCAAAATGGGTTTACAAAATCAAATACAATTCGGATGGCAAGATTGAAAGGCACAAAGCCCGCTTAGTTGCCAAGGGTTACACTCAAGAGGAGGGTCTCGATTACCATGAAACTTTTTCACCCGTAGCAAAACTTGTTACAATCAAAACTTTACTTGCCGTGGCTGCCATTAAAGGTTGGAAACTCCATCAATTCGATGTTCATAATGCATTTTTACATGGAGAATTGGAGGAAGAAGTCTACATGAAAATACCCCCTGGATATTCAGTTCAAGAAAAAAATAAGGTTTGCAAATTAAACAAAAGCTTGTATGGACTCAAACAAGCCTCTCGGCAATGGTATGCAAAATTCTCTTCCTCTTTATTACAATTTGGATTTACTCAATCAAGAGCTGATTACAGTCTGTTTACTAAAAGAAGTGGTTCATCTTTCCTAGCTCTACTTGTTTATGTTGACGACATTGTTGTAGCTTCCAATGATCCTCACGGTATTTCAGCTCTCAAGGCCTTTTTAGAGTCAAAATTCAAAATCAAAGACCTTGGTACACTCAAATACTTTCTTGGTATGGAGGTGGCTCGCAACTCAACTGGCATTCAATTATGCCAAAGGAAGTATTGCCTTGACATACTTGCTGATGCTGGTTTAACAGCTTGCAAACCTAGCTCAATTCCCATGGACCCGAAACTCAAACTCACCAAGGATGAAGGCCAATTGCTACATGACCCCTCAGAATTTAGAAGACTCATTGGGAGACTTCTCTATTTAACAATCACACGGCCTGATTTATCCTTCTCTGTTAACTTACTCAGTCAATACATGAGTACCCCTCGGATTCCACACCTTCAAGCAGCATACAAGGTGCTGCACTATCTCAAAAAATCTCCTGGACAAGGGTTGTTGTTCCCTGCTTCATCTTCTTGTCAATTAATCTCTTATTGTGACTCCGATTGGGCATCATGTCCAGATACAAGAAGATCCACCACTGGTTATTGTGTCTTCCTTGGGCAGTCCCTTATTTCATGGAAATGCAAAAAGCAAACCACCATTTCTCGGAGTTCAGCAGAGGCAGAGTACCGCTCCATGGCTGCCACTTCTTGTGAACTTGTTTGGTTAAAATATTTACTTGTTGATCTCATGGTGTCACACCCTCAACCAGCCGTGCTTCACTGTGACAGCAGATCTGCTCTCCACATTGCCTCCAACCCAGTTTTTCACGAAAGAACCAAGCATATAGAATTAGACTGTCATCTAATTCGGGATAAAATTCATGAGGGCCTCATCTCAACTGCATACACACCCTCTTCTTGCCAGTTAGCCGACATCCTCACAAAAGCACTCTATTCTCCAACATTCTATTCATTATTGCGCAAGATGGGAGTTATTGACATACACTCTCCATCTTGTGGGGGGCTGTTAGAATTAACACAGCAAGCCACTGCAGCTCCAACTCACAGTCCACACAGCAAGCCCTCTTAGTCATGCTCCAGCGCATTCCAGCAGCTTCTAGAATAAATATGATGTAATTCTGTTATGCACAGACTGTACAAATTGGTTAGGATTGTTATTCCCTTTATTCTTTTGTACTTACTATAAATAGGCAGTGCCATGCACTCTACAAAAGGCAATGCAACAGTACAAGCAGCGCATATTGTTTTCTGCAACAATATTGTTTTTATTCTCTGCATTCCATTACTCTGTTGCTGCACTAAAGTTACCAAAACCAACACAGCACCCCACAGATCACAGTCTCTATGCAGTATTGGGATCGGAATCTGGATATTCGTAGCTTTTGGGATCATCACCTCGTTGAATCTGAAATCTTGGAAAAGACGCAATGTTTCTTGGATCACCATCGTCAACTGCCAACAAAAGTTACGTTAGTGGATGGATCTCCATCAACACTAAGTATGGGATTGCCTAAACATGACTTTCTACTACCATTCAAGAGAGAGAGACATATATATAAATAATAAAGCAAGATACCGCTTTCATTTTTAGGAGCATGTCGGCATCCGGTGGCTTATCCCCACATATTTCAAGCACCTCAGCACGAGCACGATCCTGCTAATTGGGATGCATAACGAGTAACATCAAGCTCTACGTGGCCGTGGTGGTAGTGATCTCGTGGCCCGCAAAGTATATGGTTTTGCAGTTATCTATTATGAACTTGTCTCGAGACATTTTTACTGAGAGGCCATCACAGTCATCATAAATTTTGGCACCCTCAAGAATCATTTGTAAAATATCCTTCTCACCTGATGCTTCATTTCGCTGATTTACCACCTTCAAAATCATTGAGTTGATCTCTTTTTCTGTTTTCCATATAGCTCTATTATGTTTGGTAGGCAGCATTAATCTATCAAAGATTCATAGCAGCAACTTTCATATATGCAGTGTACAATCAATGTCAAGTGTTCACAAATGAAAAACAGAAATATTTGACTGTCAAGATACATGAATTTGAGATATTATGATACCCCAACCCGAGAATTCCGACAGTTGTCTTGGAGATTAAATTTTGAAGCATTTTCAGCTTTAAGAATATTTCTTTTCCTTGGGAATAGTCACTTCCAAAACAGGCTCTTGATATTATATTCGCGGATAAGCATCTCAAGTCCTCATCGATTTTATTGTCTGCAATCCTTGTTTCATTTGTTGTTCTGTTCTCCCAATTTCTTAGAAATGATGCTGTGAAGTCCACCATCAAGTTCACCATGCCCTTTCATAAGAATCATGCCGATGATTTTCAGTTGGTATATAATATACTTAAGACAATTCAAGATTCAGTTCAGCCATATACCAGAATCATGTACCTTAACCTTACTCGGGAGCAATGATCTTCCTTTGGTGGGCCCAAAGAGGGAGACTTGATGAAAATAGGCCTTGGCCCACATGAGGCCCGGGGTCTTTGGACATGAAAGAGGGTTTCCCCAAGAGCTTATTTCTTTCACCATTTGTACATCTATTACCAATAAAGATGTATGTGTCCAATTGAATACAAGTACACTGACCCTGCCCCCAATACATATAAGATGCCCTGATTTAGTGCTAGCTGGGTGATTTTTGTACTACTTTTACCCATATTATCATGGGAAAAATTATAGTTACAATCGTGAGTGCGTAAGTACTGTGCAATTATTTTAAAAAAATTTAATAAATACTGGATCCACATGAAAAAAAAAAATTAATTTTTTAATAGTGAATCTTATTTTTTTTCAAAGCGACTGCATGACGCTTGCACATTCCACGATTGTATGTAATATTACTTCAAAATAGTAATAAATGGAAAGAAAACTATTTATCAATATTAATAGAGAGAAAAAAAAAAAAAAGGGAAAAAGGTAAGACCAAATTCATTTCACCACTGCACTATATATGGGAAGTGTTGTATTTATTTTTGTAAATAGTAGACTAGCATTAACATTTAGTCATTAGGCCCATAATGAGATGGGGCCGTTTTAATAGATACATATGGAGGCCCTACTCTCATCCTACTTTAAAATAGAACTAGCTCATTGAGTTTTATATAAGCTTTTTGCTCTTCCTCTTCTCTCTCTTAAGGTAAGAACAAAAATAAGACAAAGAAGGGTAGAGAGTAGTTCTCTCAATAACTGGAAATTTTCTTCTTTTGCAGGAACCCTAAAACTCTATGAAAAATCCATCACAAGTTATTGGAGGTATGAATTCTCAATTTTATTGAACACATGCTTTTATTATGGAAAGAAATTATCACATCTTATGATTCTAACAGAAGACAGTGAAAGGCAGTCGTGAGCGATGGCGGCAGCTAAGTCCATTGTAGCAGTTGTTAGTGGTGTTGGTGTGGAATTAACTCGAGAGAGAAGTCTCCTCATTTCAAAGATATTACCGAGGAGAAAATGAGGAGAAGGTCCTCTTATCCCTTGTCTTTGAAGCTTTGCTCCCAGTTGTTTTGGCTTTAAGATCAGTAGGTCACAGACCAGATGCACCAACAACACTAAAACCCTCCCAAAGCCACTCATACAACAATCTCTGCCATCTGAGCACAGTACTAGCTTGCTACTACGCTCGCTAGCTGCTTCTCCCTCTCTCTCTCTCTCTCTCTCTCTATATATATATATATATCTTATTTATAAGCTCATGTTAAGCAAGACCCATCATCATGTGTTAAATACACGGATACAACTTATTAATTGATTAATAATTTCCAAACTGTTTTATGCACTTGAAAAACACGTACGTACAATATAAACTTCTTTTAACAGCTAGCAATCACACAATACGGTGAAGCACAACCAATATTACTGGAGACTGGCCGGGTTAACTTTGTCCCACACATGATCATGCATGCAGGATATACACACACATACACATATACGTCATACAATACAAACAAAGCTTAAACACTTGTTGTGTTGTGATTGATGTAGATACCACCTAATAAACTACAAAAGAAATCAATAAACCAAAAAGAAAAATTATTTACATCAGCCTACTGTTGACTGCATCCTCAACATCCTCAGTGTGTTGAGTTAAAAAAAATAAGAAAACAACAACAACAATGTAGAGAGTGCCGGCTGATGTATAGCCGGGCATAAACCAAAAATAATGACGTCGTGTTAATTTATTGAACATTAATCATGACTGGCATTGAACATTAATTATTTTTATCCATTTGATAGAGACATGTTTATCATATATATACTGTCCTTTTCCTCTTTTGATTTCTATCTCTTGCATTAACGTCATGATTTTCGGAATATGGATGATTTGGAACTTCACATCTTATCGCAACGTCATACCATATAATTAAAATTGCATGATAGCCTGTTGTTAATTGAAACATCGATCAGATCTAGACCCGAATGATTGAATCAACTTTGTGATCATTCCAGACATATAACCTACGTTAGGTGTCGAATTTTCTCTTTATGCAATTATTCATAAGTAGTACTGGAACTGGAAGCTCGCCAATGAGACCAAGTAGGCTAGAAGAACTTTATAGGTGGTGTGGACTTTTGGAATTAAAAAGTTGTGCAAATTAATTCACTCACTCAAGTAAATAATATATATTATTACTCTTTTTTATTCCTACCGAAGCTATTATTTCTCAAAGCTAAGAAATGTGATCGATCAAGCTGTCCAGAGGCGGAGACAAACTCCATTTTCAGGCACAATAACCAACCTAAATACAGGGGAATGGTGGTATGCCGGAGAGAGTGAGAAGCAAAACTTGGACAGAACCAGAGATAAAATCACCTTCAGTTCCGTCATGGCAAAGTGTTGTCCGGCACAGACGCGAGACCCTACTCCAAATGGCATATAAGCCTGCGGAGTCTTGCAAGCCCCACCAATCCCATGAGCAAATCTTTGAGGATCGAATTTGTGGGCATCAGGCCCCCACAGATCACGATCTCTGTGTAATATTGGGATCGGAATCTGCATGTTCATACCTTTTGGGATCATGATGTCTTTGAATTCGATATCTTCCAAGGCCGTTCTTACCACAAAAACTGTAGGTGGGAAAAGACGCAATGTTTCATGGATCACCATTGTTAACTGCAAACAAATTAATTTCGATATCAGATTATATGTACCCAGCTTGAAGAAGATGTTTCCAGGCAGAACCTTCAAATATATATGCAGAAGCATTATAGTACACAACATGATGTGTAAATGCATTGATGTATTCTCTAGTCGTGATCTTATTTTCTGGGATATTCTCAATTAACATGCATATTTACAGAGGGCGTGTCCTTGGAAGATAATCTGATATAATGGAATAGAACAATAGATAGCAGCCAGTACTCACTCGTATTAATGCAGTTGCAGTAATTAAAGAGAAATTACTATGACTAAATTGTGAAGAGCAATTAAATTAATACCGTTTTCATGTTTCGGAGCATGTTGGCATCCGGTGGCCTATCCCCACAGATTTCAAGCACCTCAGCACGAGCACGAGCTTGCCAATCGGGATGCGCAGCAAGAAGCATCAAGGTCCATGAGGCCGTGGTGGCAGTGGTCTCGTGGCCAGCAAAGTATATGCTTTTGCAATTATCCACCATGAATTCTTCCCATGGAATTTTTATTGGTCGGCCATCATTGTCATATTTATTACTTTTGGCACCCTCCAGAATCATTTGTAGAAGATCCTTCTCATGTGATGATTCTGTGTGCTGTTTTACCACCTTTAATATCATGGAGTTGATCTCTTTCTCGTTTTTCCATATAGCTCGATTCATTTTGGTCGGCAAGAATCTATCAAATATTGTTCATATATAACTACTTGCATTCTGATCAGTTTGTTCAAACTCAATCAAGAAACAACAAGATGATGAATGAATGCTACTACCTGTCGTACATACGTACCTAGACCCTGGAACTCCAATACTTCTCGTGGACATGAGTCTCTGTAGCGTTTTGAGTTTTAGGAATATTTCTTCCCCTTGGGAATAGCCGCTTCTGAAACAGGCTCTTGATATAATATCTGCAGATAAGCCTCTCAAATCATCATCGACATTAATGCCTGCAATACCTCCGGCCTCATCTTCTAATCTACGCTCCCAAGTTGTGAGCATTGAGGTTGTTGACTCCACCATCAGTTTCACCATTCTCTTTTGGAAACGGCAGGCATGCATTATATTTTGATTAATCATTTGCGAATAATTCAAATTTAAACCTTTGATTTTGTAAGATTTGTGAGTTGGGAAAGGATGATTTCTTCATAAAATGAAGATTATATACTGTAAAAGATGTTTGAAATAGTAAACTGGCGGAGATTTACCTTAACCTTCTCGACGTAGAACTCAGGAGCAATAGTCTTCCTTTGGTGGGCCCATATCGGGCCGTTGGATGAAAAAATGCCTCGGCCTAGAAGCGGCCCACGATCTTTGGATAGATAAGAAGGCTTCCCTAGGTTAAGGGATGTGCAGAGACAGATTTCCTTCACCATCTCTGCATCTGCTATATATAGTTGTTGAATGCTTCCTGTTGAATACAAGAATACTGGCCCTGCCAATACCAAATCTTAGGGGATGAATCAACTACGAAGGAACTTGATCTTGTAGCTCTTTCACGTTTAATGTTCCAACAAATAATTTTGAGTAATGCTACATAAATGTATGCAAATTAAACTCGTGCATTCTCTTGAAAAAAAAAAAAGTAAGATCCATCTTGAAAAAATAAAATCATGCTGATCTCAAATTTAACTATTTTTTTTTTAAAAGAGTATGCAGGATTTGCATGTCTATTGTAAATATCATTTCTAAAAAATTATATATATATATATATATATAAATTTTGTTGTGTTATATGGGTTTGGAGTTTAACCGAAAGACACGTTGCGATTGTACGGTCTTTTTTTTTTTTAGAAAATGGGGCATCTCATCATATTCCTACAGAAACCTCGCTGTGGGATCATAATTTATAAAGGTAGTTGCTGTATACAGAGAATTATTATTATATACCGTTCTTCATTTCAGTGGGGCAAGTAAATTAATGTTCTACGGTCTACCCCTCTTGACCAAATCTAGACATTAACGGACATGGCAGCAGATAGATAAAGATCTGAAAGCACCCACTACCTAGTATTAATCAATGTCTTTTTGTTTGTTTCTGTTTGGAAATTGGTATCAGACCTTGTTTCGGTTTGGTGGTATAGAACTCTTAGGATGAAAAGTTGAACCTTTTTTCCATTTGATGGATTGAATAAAACTAAATGGAAGAAGAAAAAGAAGAAGGGAAAGGATTAGTACCATATTCATTTTTCCACTGCTCCAGGTATGGGAAAACGATAGAAGGCCAGTCACCAGAAATGGCGGCAGGGTTGTCCTCCGTAGCAGTTGTCGGTGTGGAATGTATCAGTTCATGTCGGTGTTGAAGAATTCTCTTAATATCAGGAATATTTCCCACTAGAAAAGAAGGAGAAGGTCCTCTTATCCCTTGCCTCTGAAGCTTTGCCCTTAGATTTTTTGGCTTCAATACCAAAAGGTTATAGAGATACACCAGCAAAACTAAAAATCCACCCAAAACCACCGATGCGATCGTGTTTGCCATCAGATCTAGCTTCTCCTGCTTCTATATGTCTGAACTTGCTCTCTCTACTGCTTCTTTAGGTTTTCTTTGACCTATTACCCATATATATTATACATATATATATATATTATATTATATAATATCCTTTTTCTCGTGATGATGATAAGGACGAATTAATTAAGTTATTAATGTCTACCTACAAGTGAAACTGAGCGAGTTCATTTAATGAGTTTTTACGATCTGATAACATTCTTATTTCGTCAATGAGTTTCATAAATGTACAAGGACAATAATAGAATAACATTTATTTTGAAAACTCAAATACAACTTCACATTAAATTAAAAACTTTAGATTTTCTCTATTAAACTCATGTTTTGTATGTGACCGATGTCTGAGTTTTTGGGATTGAGTGATTTGTCTCTTGTACTCCTTTCTGCGAGAAAAACAAATTATATAACTTCAAACCATGTGCATGAATCTCAGGAAGTTAATGGCCAAAAATCATTCGGCAAAAGATTAAAATTTAAAAACAAAGGAAATTAATTAGATCATTTTTAAAGAGAGTAATATATATATATATATATATTTATATATATATATATATATTTATATATATTTATATATATATATATATATTTATATATATATATATAACTACAAAACATGAAACAAGGAAATTAATCATTTTTAGAGAGAACCCATTGAAAGTGTTTTTAGGTGCATTCTTTCTTGGGGATTGACTTAACTGTCAAACACCCGCTTGTCATTTCTCTTGTAACATTCAACATGCAGATCTTCAAAGAATTCTAACACAAGTTATGGAGCTGGCTGGCTACATTTCATAACGGGAAAAAGGTTTCAATTAATTTCTTCCTTCGTGTTTGTTCAATCAATATCTTGCTCTTTCCGTGAGGCTTAAAGGTAAGGGCTTGATTTTCATTTCTGTGTGTTGATCACAACAGTGCGAAGGATGCCGGCCTGTTCTATTGATTATCAAACAATATTAATCTGTTTGTGCAGTTTTTGCAATATTTGCTTGCCAAATGCCATTTTCCCACAACATTGTAACAAAGGCAGTACCTCTGCTGCATTATTCTTTTACAACCCCTACCAAAAAAGAAAAGCTTCTCAAAATCAAACGTCGAAAGTCACACTCTCCTCATATGGAGACGAACTCCATGTTCTGGTTCGATAAACAATCTGTCAACAGGGGAGTGTCGGTATGTTGGTGATAGCGAGAAGCAAAACTTGGACAGAATGAGACATAACATCACCTTCAGCTCTGTCATAGCTAAGTGTTGGCCAACACAGACACGAGCCCCGAATCCAAATGGGATAAATGCCTGTGGAATCTTGCAGGCCCCACTAATTCCGTGGGAAAATCTTTCTGGATTGAACTCGTGGGCATCAGGCCCCCATAGATCTGGGTGTTGCTGCAACATTGCAACAGGAATCCAGATGTCTATACCTTCTGGAATCAGTATGTCTTTGAATTTAATGTCTTGCACTGCTGCTCTTGTGACTGCTGGTACTGGTGGGTAAAGGCGCAATGTCTCTTGAATTACCATTGCCAACTGCAAATAATCAGAAAGATTAGAATACACTTCCATCATTTTGGTCTATATGGGATCAGAAAATTCATATTTTGTGAAATCCTTTTCATGCTTTGAGACAGATCAGGATGGCGTAAGAACAAAATTTACACAACAGTAAGAGGACATTTGGACCAGTAGATAATGGTTTGTAACTCTTAATTTTCTAGCAGCCATATGCTATTCCTCCTGCTCTGTAAAACACCCTTTATGGACATAATGAATTTATAATGGTACATACTGTTTTCATGTTTCGGATTGCATTAGCATCTGGAAGGCCACCTTTACACATTTCAAGCACCTCAGCACGAGCACGAGCTTGCCATTCGGGATATGCAGCTAATAACATCAAGCTCCATGATGCTGTGATGGCAACAGTCCCATAGCCGCCAATATAAATAGTCTTGCAATTATCCACGATGAACTTGTCAGGAGAGAGATCCGACAAATCACCAGTATTTTTGGCTCCTTCAAGTATCATTTGCAGAAGATCCTTCTCGTGAGTTGTCTCCGTCCTTTGTTTAACTACCCTTACTATCATGGAGTTTATCTCTTTCTCTAATTTACATATCTGTCTATCGATCTTGCTCCGAAAAAACCTGATTGTTGTAAGATCAGGTTTAAATTGGTTGAAACCAAGTTAGGGATGTTCACAGATTATAAAACATATTTATGAACTAAATTTGATAGTAAAATGCAGCACCAACTCTGATGACAGTAGATTAAGGCAAGTATAAACAATGAAAAATGGTCACAACAACAAACATCTTCACAATTTCTTGATCATATTTGTAGGAAAACTTTAATGCAATGGTACCTAAACTTGGGGATTCCGAGAGTTGTCTTCGACATGATTTTTTGGAGAGTTCTGAACTTCAAGAATATTTCTTCCCCTTCAAGATAATTGCTTCCAAAACAAGCTTTGGAAATCAAATCTCCAGACAAGGTCCTTAAATCCTTGTCGATTTTAATGTCTGCAATTCCTCCCTCATTTTCAATCCTGATTTCCCATGCTCTTAGCATTGAGGTTGTACAGTCGACCATTAGACTCAGCATGCCCTTCAAAACAAAGTTGCAAGTAGAAGTTTGCATCAAATCTTACAATTTATAGCATGCAAATTGAATAATCCTCTGATTGACATGGATCAATTTTAATGGCAAATCTTGACTTGTTCTGGCTTCACTGTTTGAAATGGAGGGGGAAACAAAAAATAGTGGGAAAGAAAGTTTGCTCTGATTATTACTTTTGAAAGGAAGTAATCTTTAATCAATTAAAAAGTTGCTAGTCTGCCATATCCACTGGGGAATCTTACCTTGACTTTGTCCATGTAGAATTCAGGAGCTATTATCTTCCTTTGGTGGGCCCAAAGTGTGCCACTTGAGGATGCAATTCCCTGGCCCACCAAGGCTCCCCTCTCCTTGGTTATGTAAGAAGGTTTTCCTAGGTTCAGAGAAGTACAAAGGCCGATATCCTTCACCATCTCTATATCACCTGCCCACAATATCTGTATGCTTCCAATTGAAAACATGAACACCGGTCCTGCCCACCAATGCATCAGATTATATCACTCTACGAGTTTGGTTGTGTTGAGGGATGAAGAATTGGTTTTATGAGATGAGTTACGTTTATTAATTTCTTCATGGTATTAGAATTTATTACAGGACGAATAGAGATCCATACTATTTACTTCGTGACAAATATAAAAAAAAATATTAATCTGCACGTGAAGGAAAATGTTGAGGAATAATCTTACATTGTAAGTAGACAATATCTTAGATATATTTATAAAGAATATACAATTCTCTCTTATAGAATTGATTTTATGAGATGAGTTAGACACATTAATTTCGGTTCATAAATCCAAACAAACAAAAGCTAATAGACATCGATATTTTGAAAATCATTTTCGAATTTTCCTTTCTTCTCTATGGCTATAAAAATTTCGTTCCTCTTAAATGGGCACCAGAAAAAACAAAACAGATCGTACCATATTCATGTCGCCACTGCTCCAAGTAAGGGAAGATCGTTGAAGGCCAAGCATGAGAAATATGGTCAACGTTCTTCATGTGGTGTTTTGAAATATTAGTTTCTGCAGCAGCTTGGACCTTAAGGTGGATTTTCTTCATGTCTGGGATATTCCCCAAAAGAAACGAAGGGGAAGGCCCTCTAATCCCTTGCTTTTGGAGCTTTGATCTCAGCCTTTTCGGCTTCAATATCAACGAGTCATAGAGATGCAAACCAAATACAAGAAACCCACCCAATAACACCGACACGATGATCTTTGCTGCAAGGTTTTGCTCTTCTCCCATCATCATCATCATCATCATCATCATTTATTTTCTTCTGCTTCTAATGCCTGTTAAAATGCAAGGCGTCAACCAAAGAGTAGATGACCCATAGTGATATATACGATGGCAAGGATACGCCAGTACTTGTCCTGCAAAAAGACGAGACAAAGAAACAAAAACTAAAAACAAAGGGAAGAAGATGCATCCTCAAACTATCACTCAACTTGTAATTATCTCCAATTTTATCCGTTCTGATAATCGCTTTCTAAATTATTGAAATATTATTATGTCCTCATTTTCTTCTTAAAAAAGATAAAAATTATTCATAAAATTTCTTTTCAAAAAATTATAAAAGATACCATGGGAAGGAAGGAATACCGTACTTGTCCAACAACAAAAGGCAAGACAAAGAAACATAAATACAATTTAAGTGGAACATTTCGGTAGTCGAATTTGTTTTATCAGAGAATGTGGACGATGGCGGATGTAGTACCGTTGGGTTTTTCAACCAAACCATGAGAGCATTCACAATAGTTTTTTTTTTTTTTTATCTTACTCTTTAAAATTTATAGTCAAAATTAATTTTTCTATTTTATATATTAATTTTTATAATATATCACATATCATCTTATCTGTTTTTTATTTTTATCATTTAAATAATATTTTTTTATTCTTTTTAAATATTTCCTCTAACTTCCCACAAATTTGCAATGTCCATATATTTTTTTATGCTTGTAATATATTTTTATATACAATGTAATATAATTTCATTCTTTACACACAAAATAAAAATATATAAACCAGATAAAAATTCAAAATAAAATCAAAATATGAAGAAATTGGGAAAAAAATATTTCCAATATATTTTTTGAAAGAAAATAAAATAGATGTGTTTTAAATTACGAACAACAAAAAGAATTTGCTTAGATAATGAAAATCAAAGTAAAAGAAAATGAATGAATAAATGAAATAATAATAATAATAATAATATTTACCATATGAATAGTAGCCCTATATGTAGTGGGTTTACTGTAGATGGATGTAAAATAGAGGAGTTTTAAATGTTTTATTGGTCTAGTTTTTAGATAAAAATTTACATACTTGGATTTTAAATGTATTTTAAAGGATCCATTAAGTCCCTTGATTGAATGAAAGAAAATTTCTCTCCTTTTAAGTTTTAGTGTCCTCCCCTTAATTTCGTCAATAGGATATAAATTCGAACTTATTTTAAAAATAGTATTGCTCTTTAATTATTATTCTGATTAATGCTGTAATTGCTTTAATGGGATCTTTGGAAGGACTTCCCACCACTTCATCTTATATCTTTAAAGGATATTTAATGCAAAATAGGTTAGAACAAATCACACTTTCCAAACGTCCGATTTTGTACATTTTTCAGAATCTAATTGGTATATATCGGTTTTGAAAAATATAAAAATTGATAACAGACCGATTCACTACTGAAACTGAAACTTTTAATTTTTTTGACTAATAAATAAATAAAAATTGATATTTTTTTACTCTTTGAGAATCAATTTTTATAAAATTAAATTTATTTTAAATTAAATTACATGATTAGTTGGTTTGATTAAATTTATTTTCTTCTATATTATGCAAGAATGTCATGTTCTATGATTTTTAATCCATATTTAAAAAGCAAAAGGAAAATAAAATAACTCAATAGTAAAGCAATAGTAAATGAAGTGTAAGGATATCATTACACTATTATGTATCTTTTTCAATGACTTCAAAGAAAAATTAGAATTACGAGATAATAGAAAATTGAGATTAAGACCCTGTTTGAATAGTAAATATGTTTCATCTCATCTTATAATTAGAATTTTCTTAAATTTTTATACAAAATATAATAAATAATTAAACTTTTATCTCAACTCATTAAGAGAACCTAAAAAGAAAAAGATTCGAAGGGGAAGAGATAAACGATGATAATATTAAGATCGTTTTTACTGGGGAGAGGTGATTAAGGATATGCAAATCTCCGAGAATTTTGACTCTGTCTAACCTCTACTTCGATTCCAACTCCGACTGAGTCGAAGTGGTCGAAAATTAGAGTTGGAAATATAGTTGTTCTGAAAATTTAAATAGAGTCGAAGTCGGAGTTCGGAGTCCAAGGGAACTCCGAACTTCGATTTTTTTATTCCTAACTTAAATAACGGCGTTCTATTTAAATAGGAACAACGTCATTTTGCTACGAGAAGAAGAAGTCATCGTTGCCTTTCTTTATTTGTTATTCCCTCTCCATTCTGAATTTCTCAAGTTCTCTTATTCACTCTCTCACCATGAGTTACTCTTCCTCTGAGTTCTTCACACCACCGTCGCTAAAGTGCCGCACCACCATTTGCCTTATTGTCATCTCCACACTGTCGTCACAACATCAATTGCTAATTTGTAATTTTACTATTTAGAATTTTCATTTTCAATCTAACAAGTGGGTAGACGTAGATCTTCATTTTCATTTTCAATTTTACTAGAAGGTATTTGCCAGATCTTCATGTTTCATTGTTTTGTTTCCTTTCTGTTTTGCCACATGGGATATTCTTGATTGCTACTTCATTTCCTTTGGGTGTTTCTGAAATGAGATTTTTACATGGCTTGATGTGTTGAACGAGACTTGAGGGACTAGAAAAGTTAAATGAGACTTTCTGACACGACATTTTCAAGTGAAATTAGATTCAGTTTTCTAGCTGGTTTCGTGCAAAACCTTTAGAACATATAATCACTTTTACAAGGCTCCTCAAGCATAATGTTACTAAACCAACTCTTTTTGAAGAAAGAATGAAGATGCTACTCAAACTGTTTACCAGTCAAACATACTAGTGAAATCAAATTACAAATTACTAAAATTTTATTTAATAGTTCATACAAATGATTTTAATATGTCAGTAGATGAAACACTCAGCAAGAAGATGTACCTAGCTCGTTTGTTTTCGCAGATGAGATGAGATGAGTTGAGATTAAAGTTAAAAAATTGAATAAAATATTATTAGAATATATTTTTTAATATTATTTTTATTTAAAAATTTAAAAATTTTAAATTATTTATTTTATTTTGTATTAGAAGTTGAGAAAGTTGTAATAATTAAATGAGATGAAATGAGATATTTTCTAAAAATAAACAAAGTTTAGTTTTACGAGTCAGAATACTTTTGCACTTGTTATACTTATTGCTATGAGCTGTAGTTGAGTGACTCAATCCAGTGGTTTGTATTGTGAGTTGAGTATATTTGTAGAAGGTTAATTTCGTCAAATATCCAATCATTTCTTGTGTAGTTCGAGATGTACTAGTTATTCCTGTTATTATGATTGCCTCAAAGTTAGCATTTAGCACTGGAGATCACATGTTGGATGCTTATCGAAATTTATTGTCATCGTCAACTGAGGAGACACTTGTTTGCACACGAAATTGGATAAGGGAAATGCTCGATTAGACTAAATACCATTAGCGTTGATGCCAAGAACTATAGGCTTAAATTGTGTAACTTTATATGCTTTTAAATGATTATTTAATTATGTTTAATGTTTCATTTATTTAACTTATACTTTTTATAATTTTATAGATCTAAGTGTAAACCCTTAACATAATTGTCGATGATTGAGAGTCTGAGACATACGCCCTTGAGAGTTGGGATTTAGTTGAGGGACTATGAACTATGGACTATGGAGAACCTCATTTTCTTGGTGAGAATCAAATTTTACTTTTACCATGTTCAATTTTTTATTATCAATTTTTTTCTTTATATTGATTGTAACTTTCCATCTTTATTTCAGGTATGACCAATAGATCATTGAGTGAAATTCTTGCTGCACAAGTGCACATAATGTTTATATAGTTATCTCTAAAGACTAGGTCAGTGTTCAGTATTATAATAAATAAAACTGTTATAACTTATGTCTATAAGTTATTTAGTTTTTGAATTATTATATTTAAGTTTTATTATTTTTTAATATTTTTTTTTACATATTTAAAATTGGGCTTTGGTAAAGCCCAAAAATCTAAAAAAGATATTGATTTAACCAAATATATAGTCGGAGTTTCAATCAGAGGTCAAACCTCTCTTTAGAGTCTGAATCAGAGCAAAAAATTTTCTCAAATTGTCGAAGTTGAAGGTCAAAACAACTACTCTGATTTCGTCGAAATCGAAGCTAAAGATCATCAATCCATCCATCATCATGTGATTGAATCCATCATCATGTGATTGAGAAAATATTTTCTATCTATTTTCTATCTCTTTATTTTTTAATTTTTTTCTTTATGAATGAGAAAATAATTATTAGTAAATTTATATATTTTTTCTTATTAATTAGAGATGTCGAACAAATACACTTAACACTACAAAAATAAAAATTTTAAATACACTGTAAAAAAATAAAGAAATGATAGGAAATAGGAAGCTATTATTATCCCTCCTAGATATCTCTATTCTTAAAAACATTATCAAATCATTCGTTCAGTTACCAAAATATCCGTAGGAAACGTCATGTCAGATGCGATAGAATCTTGCCCACTACTCGAAAGATCGGGTGTCATCTCTATGTAAAAGATCTGCAGCTAAAAGGATATGACGCAAAACAGTCGGAAAGCAACTCAATTGACGTAGAATATCTCATGCGATTAAAAGCTAATTTAGTTCAGGATACATTAACTAAAGAGAACCAAACCCGAATTTAAAATCATAACACTACCCATAACCAAGCCCATCACCACCTATTGACCCTAAAGTCGAATAGTAGACTATCCTCTAGCTCCTCCAGTCCCCACTTTCACCGCCCCTGGAGTATCTGGACCCCCCGCCGCCGCCACCGCCGCCGCTCCCGTACCCACGGTCACGCCCATTGCCGCCGTAGCCTCCTCCGCTGCCTCCTCCACGGCTGTACCCACCTCCACTTTCACGGCGTCCACCTCCGCCGCCGTATCCTCCGCCACCGCCGCCGTATCCTCCACCACCGCCGCCGCGGCTGTAACCACCACCGCCTCCCCCGCGGGACTGAGCCTCGTTCACGGTTATGTTACGGCCGTCGAGATCCTGGCCGTTCATCCCCTCTATCGCATCCCTCATCGACTGCTCATTGCTGAAGGTCACGAATCCGAAGCCCCTTGACCTACCAGTCTCGCGGTCGTTGATAATCTGAGAACGAAAAATAAACAGATCTACTCAGGTCAGATCTACCACAGATATAAGGTTAGATTGAATCAAAATCTACAAGAACCGATCGATCTTCGCCTTTTGGTTAGAAAGATGAAGATGGACGTACCGATTAGTGTGAGATAGAGATAGCAATAAAAGAATCATTTCATAGAGGGAATCAAGTAACAGAAACAGAACAGAGCATAGCAGACAGATCAGATCAGATCAGATTCGGATCGGCGACAAAATAAGCCGGATCGGGTCAGATCGAAAATCTCTGCGACGACAAACGGACCTTCGATCCAAGGATCTCGCCGTAGGTAGAAAAGGCACGCTCCAGGGCTTGGTCATCGGTGGCCCAGTTGAGCCCGCCGACGAAGCATCGGTATTCGACATCTGCGGAGGCCATTGTTGTCGTTGAAGGCAACGGCTGGAAGCTAAACCTAGGGGTTAAAAATCGGACAGAATGGGAAATTGAGGGAAAGAAAAGGGAATAGCACGAGGAATGAAAGAGTAGGCACAGCCCTCGAATAAATAGAAGAGGCTGGCGTGCAACTAGGGTTAGTTTGGGCCTGCGTGCAGTCTGCCTATTAAACTCGGGTTAAGTTCGTTGCAGTATGAAACGGAGAAATATCTCTTTTTGTACCAAAAATTTTCTCTTTTCATTTTCTCACGTCTTAGAGCATTCTTATTAAATTAGTTAAAATAATGAGATTAATCAAAATTAAAGAATCATTTTGATAAATATAAGAAAATTTTAATTTTTAACTATTTCATTCATATAAATTTTTATATTAAAATATCTATTTTTTCATTATATAATAATAAAATAATATAAGATAAATTTTATTTTGACTATTTAGATTAAATCTCCACATTAGATTATATATTTATTCATTATATAGTAATGAATAACTAATAATTTTAAAAATATTTAATTTTTTTAATTATTAATTTTTTTAATTTTATCATATTTTATTATTCTACTTATTATATGTTAATTAATAATTATGTTTTTATTAAATTAATATATCACTAAGTCAAATTATAATTGTGATAAAATATGTGATAGAAAGAAAGGAAGAGATAAATAATTAATAAAATATATATTTGATGTATGTACAGTAACTTTTAAATTTAAAAAAAAATTTGAAAGTCATTGTAGCTAAATTTTAAATATTTAAAATTTAACTAATCTAATATGAGCATATTTGACTCTTTAATAGCTAAATATTAATTAAATTTAACTTTTACCTAATCCAATGAGAATGATTTTACTAAACTTGCTTGTTAAGTTATTTGATCATTATTTTAATATAAGTTCAATTATTTTCGAAACTTCTTTATATTTTAAATAAAATATATTTTTATAAAATAATTGAATTAACAAAATTTTAGTTCTTGAAATTTTTAAAATAGATTTAACATTTAAATTAATTTTTAATGTTTGATAATAAATACGATAAGTTATGGTAAGAGGTTTGTTACCTTCTTCCATATCATACACAGATATCAAAATATTTAGACTCGGTTTGAATTGAGAGGGGCTCTCAACTCAACTCAACCCAACTCACTTCATCTCATCTCATCTTATTATTATAATTTTTACAAATTTACACACAAAATATAATAAACAATCTAACTTTTTTAAATTTCAAAACAATAATAATATCTACAAATAATATTCAAATAATATTTTATTCAACTATCAACTTTTATCTTAGCTCATTTTATCACAACTCATTATTCAAATATAACCTTAAAGTCAAAATTTTAAGAATGTTATGATCCTCTAAAATAAGAGTTAAATCAGATAAACAATTAAAGTGAATAGGACAATTAGACAGAAAAAATTGAATCATACCAAGCACTATTATTCAATAAAAATATATTTTATTTAAAATATAAGTATATAACAAATTATAAAAACAATTGCACGCATATTATTACTATTTTTTCAGTACACGTTAAACTATTTGTAAAACGCGTACATATTTTATGAAAAAAGGAATTAGTAGTAATTATTTTAAATAAACAGAGCTAATATGAGGATTGATAAGCATGCTCGCATTAATATAGGCTATAACGAGTTAAGAATTAGAATGAAACGTAACATTTAAAGTAACTATTTTCAAGCAAGAGAAGTGATATAGTTTTTCTTTTGATAAAAGAAGTGATATAGTTATAATGTAACATTTATGTCTAGTTTGTTTTTGTATATGAAATGAGATGGAAGTTGAATATAATATTATTAATGTAAGGGGATAAAAATATGTGCCATGGGCCTAGCAGGGGACAATGGGACAAGGAGGCATGTGGAGAGAGCTAAAAGTAAGGGTTAGGGGACAACAGGAGACGTGGGGCTATTAGGAAGTAGTGGGCTGTAAAGGGATCAAGAGGTTTGGTTGGTGCAGGGGCTTATCAAGAGAGCGTGGTGAAACACGTAAAGGTTTGACCTTACCAACAGGGGCGCATGCGATAAAATACAATCAGATAAATATAAGGAGTTATTCTTCTCTAAAGAGAGTTTTTCCTTCATCAATTTCTCCTTCAAAACTAGATACGCAAGGAGCTTCAGTGAAGATCTCTTCTCTAGTAAATTTATATTTAGTATCACCATTGTATAGTAAGATACGAGAGACCATGACTATAAACAATAATATTATAGTAAATTTCTCTACCCCAAACCCCTGTGCAGGGCCGGCTCAAGGGGTAGGCAACTAAGGCCACCGCCTAAGGCCCCCCACCTTGAGTAGGCCCCCAATAGATAAAATATATATATTGTGACCCTAAAAAATAAACTATAAAAATAAATTATAGAAAAAATATTGACTAGCATAAAAGATGGAAAAGTTTTTGTCTAAAATAAAATCAATCTTAAATGATAAAATTTGGTCAAAAAAACCAACAAATATAGAAGTTTTATTAAAAAAAATCTTATTCAAAATGTAAAAAATTTTCGGACAATAGTAAAATTGGAATAGAAGTAGCAAAATGATGATATATTACTCTTGAATATTTTATAAAATATGATGTTTATTTTTATATCGATGACCTTATTTGTTTTCATAATGAAGTATTAATAGAAGTATATATATGTAGGGGTGATAAACGGTGCGGTAAGACCGGACCGACCGTTTCGGTCCAAACCGGACGAAAACTTAGACCGGTCCATATTTTAGAGGATCGAAAAATTTCAGTCCGGTCCACGGTCCAGGATTTTTCGGGACCGGATCGAATGAAAAATAAAAAAAAATAAAATATTTTATATATATTTTATATATAATAATTGTGCAATTAACAGTATAAAATTTTAAATATATTATTAATACTTTTTAATATTCTATAAATTAACAATATTTTATATATATCTTCATCTAACATATCACTATTAACAATATAAAATTTTAAATATGTTATTAACACTTATTAATATTCTATGAATTAACTAATATATAATATCAATTAGCTAATTATATAGTAATTATATAAATTAATAATATAATTTTCATCTAATTTATTATTATTGACCATATAAAATATTTTTTAATTGAGTTTGTTATATAATCCACATTAATAAGTCACTTAATTTAATTTAGTATTTTAAATCATTTTTTTTATTAATTATTTAAAAAAAAAAATAGGCTTAACCGACTGGACCAAACCAAACCGATAGCTTATTGGTCCAATCCGGTCTGGAAAAATGATGGACCAAAAATATTTGATCCATCGCCTGACCGGACCGAACCAGACCATTTGCATCCCTATATATATGGATAAGGGATAATACTCTATTTATAGAAAAATTAGATTATCTTTAAAATTGTTATAGTACTTGTAGATATTATTAATCAAAATAATATTAATATTTGTTTTGCATTTTAAAAAAATTTAATATTTAAATATTATTATTATTTTTAAATTAAAGCGTCATGTAATTATTGGTCGCCTTAGGCCACAAAATATATTGAGCCGTCCCTGCCCCTGTGGACGTACGTATAGTGTCAAACCACGTAAATTTTAGTGTCATCTCTCTTTACTTTCTATGTACTTATTTATCGTTCACCGCCATGGACGTACATATCCCCGTCGCATCAGAACACTGTTGGGGGCTCTATCGAATGTTGATCGAGGTCCAAGTCGCCCCAATGGGCCGAGAATGACTATTTCTCTCCTTCCGACCTGTTAAGGGATTTTTACTATATCAACAGTTAGAATATATATATATTTTTTAATATTATTTTTATTTTGAGATTTGAAAAAATTGAATTATTTATTTTATTTCGTATGAGAATTTAATAAAGTTATAATAATTAGATTAGATGAGATCAAATGAGAAATTTTGTAAAAATATTCAAAATATTAAATAATTATTTTCAAAAAGAGCTAAAAGCAAAAAAAACAAAAACAAAAACAAGAATTATGTTTTAAATTTTTATTTTTTATATTAGTATACCATTGATGTAAAAAAAATCTCATGTTAATTATATTAAAAAATTATTGATATTTTGACTTTTTTTAATTGAATTGAATTTATGTGTAACAAAACTCACAAAATAAACTATCTGAGAAAATATGAAAGAAAAATAAAATAATTTAAACCAAAAAAAAATGATGATACAGATAGAGAACAAAACAAAGAGAGACAGTGGGGATCCTAACAGGAGCTCGGCGTCTCTCCCATTGAGCCATTCCCGTATCTCTCCCTTACAATCACAAAACCTAGCTTTCTACTTCTCTCTCTACTTCTATCTCTCTCTCTCTACTTCTCTATTCGTTTTCCAAACCCATGCCCTACCAACCTCGATCTCTCTTCCCCCTCCAAGACATCACCGTCCGATCCCAAAAACCCTTATTCCCTCCACACCATTCTTGTCCAAATTGAGAGGGTCTTTCTCTGTTTGTACGTCCAGACATATTAGTGACCGATATATGAACGGCCACAGAGCTTGAAATCTTTGGCCTTTTCGAATCCCGGACATCGTGTAAGAGCTAGTGAGGTATTTGGACAGAAATTATGTATCGGGATCGAGGAGGTGGAGGTGGGTCGTCGAGATCGGAGATCGTGGCAGGCCCGCTGGATCGCAAGCGCATCAACGATGCGCTGGACAAGCACCTAGAGAAGTCGTCCCCGTCCACTTCGAGGGGTGGTCTCAACAGTAAGGACAAAGAAAAGCTCTCTGTGCCCTCCACGTCCACCGGTAAACCGCAGCAGCTTGATCCTCGCGATTCTCGCCCAACTTCGCTTTCCAAGAACAAGTGTTCCGATGGTCAGCCATTCCTTATTTTTGTTTCCCCCCCTTGAATGGTCCGGACTGTGTGTTTTTATTGTGGAAGCGAATTTTGTGGGGAATCTGGGTTTACTCAGTCTCTGCAGTTCCAGCTTGTGTTATGTAAATTGCGTTTCGTTTCTGGAGTGTTTTTTTTGTTTTTTTCTCTTCCTCTTTTTCTCGTGTTATATGAAAAAACAGCTAGTACTGGTTTGGACTAAATTGATTGACGAAGCACCTTTGTGATATAGGATCTGAGCTGGGTGAAGCAGCTTTGCGAGTAATGATATGTTATGAAGCAAAATTAGCATGTTAGATCTAATTAGGCAAAGTTTTATTTCTTACCGATTTCCATTTGTGGAATTTGTAGTGGTGGACTAAGGCGACATATAATCTCTAGTCCTCAAGTGCAAAAGCTATAAGCCTATAACTGGATTTTTTTGCATATGGTTTTTCTTGCTCATGCTTTGTTAATGTAAGACTGGTAGTCATAACACGTGGTTACAGCAAGCAGAGAAATTAAACTTATTCGAAGTTCTGAGACTTTTCTACCACTGGCCCTTGTAGCCCCTCTCTCTCTCTCTCTCTCTCTCTCCAATTTTTAATGGATATGCATTAAATTCTATTGTTAGTCTTATTTGAGAGTCTGCTATACTATGATTGACAAATAGGATGGCTTTTTACTGTCTTCTGATAGTAATCATGTGATAGGTAATCAAACTAAAGTAGTAATTCGGACTTTGATGGCCATCGTGCTTCTACAGATCCAATCTGTCGTAAGAGTAATATTAATTAGATGTTGCCTAGTGCCAGTGGGCTTATGATGTTTCTTTCTTTCTTTTGCCGGAAAGTTAAATACAATCTCTTCTGGAAAATTTGATTTTAAGCTGGGTTTTCTGATAATTTTAGAGCTGAATTTTTTTCATGGGAGGGCTGTTGCCGGCAATTCAAGTCACATTTTTGTGAGGCAAATAAAAAACTGTGTACTTTTTTACAATAAATTGATGTAATTTCTACTTATAATATACAGCTGATTAAAAAGTTGTCATTCTTCTTCTTCTTCTTCTTCTTCTTCTTTTTTTTTTTTTTTTTCTGCTGATGGTTACCTTGTTTGCATTGATTCCAGAGGAATCTGAAACAGACAGTGAAGAGTCGGATGTTAGTGGTTCTGATGGAGATGATACATCATGGATTTCTTGGTTTTGCAATTTGCGCGGAAATGAATTTTTCTGTGAAGTTGATGATGAATACATTCAGGATGATTTCAATCTTTGCGGCTTGAGCAGTCAAGTTCCATATTATGATTATGCACTTGACCTGATTTTGGACGTTGAGTCTTCTCATGGTTAGAAATATCCTATGCTGACATGTATTTTGATTTACAATTTCTGGACTGCACTTTTTTTCCAAATTTAATTTGATGTCGCAAATGGTTGACTTTTTGACCAATTTCAATAAAGGGTTTTGGTTTAGGACATAACTTACTGTGGAGGATTCTGGGTGAAACTTGCATACCATTGTGTATTGAGTCAAAATTCATCTTGTGGAGGGAAGCTATTCATTTAGTTGGCTGTCAGGCTAACCTGGGCGTTAGGTTGCAGTCATGTAGTCACTGGATGGAGGGTATTTCATTACATAAGAGGTTTTAATTTTACTCTCACTTATCACTTCTCTGCAGGTCTTGTCCCCCCCTCTTCAATTCAGAAAGTCTGTATTTGCATTTTTTTTTTATTTTGTTATAACCATTTCGCTATATTCAAGGCACACCTAGGGCTGGTTATGGAGACACCTTTTGTTTTTAGAATAAAACTCTGATCTAATATTGATGTGCAGCTTTGATTTACTAATTGCAAATATGCCTTTCTATAGCCAGATGTAATCCATAAATGAACATCTTGGCTGATTTATTTTTGTTGGATTTGGTGTGTGTGTGTGTGAAGGATCTTGCATTTGAGCCATTTTTAATGGGTATGGATATTGACTTGCTCAGGCGACATGTTCACTGAAGAGCAGAATGAATTGGTTGAGTCAGCAGCAGAGATGCTGTATGGTCTTATACATGTTCGATACATACTGACCAGCAAGGGAATGACCGCAATGGTAATGTTTAGAATTAACTTTTGCTGTTATTTGTTTTGCTTGCTTTTTCTATTTTTGTAAAGGATAGTTATTAAATCTTCTGCAGTTAGAGAAGTACAAAAACTATGATTTTGGAAGATGCCCTAGAGTTTACTGCTGTGGACAACCCTGCCTCCCAGTTGGTCAGTCAGACATTCCTCGCTCAAGCACTGTAAAAATCTACTGCCCCAAATGTGAAGATATATATTACCCTCGATCCAAGTACCAAGGCAGTATCCTTCTGTTGCACTCGTTAATCGCTAAGAAACTTATTTGCATATATCATGCATCTGCCTCAGCAATGAGTGGTAATTTTAGTGATCTAACTGTACAAAGTAGCCAAGGCAGAAGAACTAAGAACCATAGAAAGGAGGGGGCGCTTATAAACCGATCAAAAAAGGGAGGAGGGGCTTGTAAGTGACATAACAAGGTTTGTGAACCTAAAAGACAAAATTGAGGGATCTTTGGATAACTTGTTGATGAAATGAATTTGGACTTTTTGTCTGAACTTCATTCAATTAACATAAGAGTGAGCCAAGGCAAGCAGCAAAACAAGCTAGGCCTGGCTGGATTACCATAATATGAGCTCATTCCCTGCTGCTGCTTCTTCCACTGGTGTGAAAGAAACCATTGTGCTCACATTTGATGCTTTTCTGCTAACCCTGCTGATTTGCATAACACCTGGACTTGAAATTTAAGCTAGGATTGTACTGGATGGTAAATGAGCTCTGAGCCAATCATGGATAATCTGAGATAGGTTAATTATTCATGAGCCCTGAACCCTGAGCGAAACACATGAAATCTGAGTCAGTTCCGTTAATCTAGTTGCAGAGACAACCTTATGCTTTTAAATTGTTTAAAGTTGTTGCTTAGTTTTGTGTCTTTGGCAATACTCTTAGGCTATTTACTATTGGCAACTAGAGATGTTATATTGTACTGATTAAAAAAAAAAGAGAGAGAGAGAGATGTTATATTGTACATTTATTCATCTAGTGCAGTTGGAGCTTCCCTTGAACTGTAGCTTGATAATGCATGATTGTGATTTGTGTGATTAATAATTCTTTGTTTTGACCATTGTAGTACTGTGGCTAAATATATGACATGTTTCAATTTGCAAGTTTCTTTTGGTTGCAATTTCAGATTTTCTTGACTTTATCAAGATATTGATGGCGCTTATTTCGGAACCACGTTTCCCCACTTATTTCTAATGACATATGGACACCTAAAGCCACAAAAAGCAACACAGAGCTATGTTCCAAGAGTTTTTGGCTTCAAGATCCACAAGCCGTGACATTAGAGGTGGGAGTTACTATTTTTGTGATCAATTATCCAATTGTCCATTTGTGGTGGCCCTCATCTTTCCTCGTGCTTATGTTGAAATATGTGTGGCTCTAACAAGCAAGATGAAATGCAAGAGTACTGGATTTGATTTGCCAATGAAAATGTTTAAAGTGAAAATCTGCCTATTAGCAGTGCAAACCTATCCTTTTATTTGATTTCTTGATTTTAACAAGAGCGTTTGTAAGCTTCTCTCTTTATCATGGGTTGAGGATAGGACGGGTGCTTTGCAGTTCTCCTTGCCTTAGTTACTTTTCTGTGATTTTGTAGTAGTCGAGTATTCACCAGCTTCTTAAATTTAAAACATATTGGTGAGAGATATCGTAAGGCTTGTCAAAATCGACATATCACTGATTTCGGAGATATTTGTCTTTTTTTATTTATTTATTTTATTTTATTGTTGTCCTGATCAATATGTTATTATTCTATTAGTCAGAATATTCGTCAATAAAATTTCTATATTTTCCTACATGTCTTGTCTATTAATTAGTCGCACCTGCATATACTATGGGTTTTCTTTTTCCTATATTTTCTGCAATATTTTTCCTCTTCTGTCTGTCCATGATATGATATTGTATAATCTATATATTCATCACAAATACCTACATATATCTCTGAATTATGTTAAACAATGGTGTAGCAGTTGATGCAATTGGTTTTAGTAGAGTGACGTGATGTTTACTACAAAAATGGAGAATTTACCAATAATGGAAATAAACAAAATCAGAAGAAAAATTGTATTATCTACTTGATCAAGTCGACCATTTTTGTAGGCATGTTTGATGAATGGAGCCGGAAATCGAGGGGCAAAAATCATGACTTATGAAGAGTGGCGCCTGCTTAGCCATTAAAAAAAAAAATACAAAAAAACAGATAAAATTGCAAAGCGAGTCACTCCCGAGTCCCGGTTGAAAATCCAATCGTGTGTGCATTGATTACCCTCACCCTTAACACATTATTTAAGGTAGACAACCAAATGTGATTGGTGTATTTTTCTTTTATTTTTATTTTACCATTGCATGTTTGTTGAGAACAAGTGGGGAAAAGCTTAAAATCATGATAATTTGTTTTGCAAGCAACATATAACAAACATTATTCATGGCATGTGCAAGGATTGGTAGGGACGGCATATTTTTGTATTTTTCAAAGTGGTGTTACATATAATCGTAGAGTGAGCAAGTATCGTACAGTCACTTTAAAAAAAGAGTAGAGTTTACTATTAAAAAATTATTATTATTTTTTATATAGGTCTAATATTTATTCATTTTTTTTTTTAAATAATTGTATAATGTTTGTACATTCATAACTACAATTATCATATTTCTAAAACAAAAAATCTCACGTACTTGACTATGAAAATTAAAAACAAGAAAGAAAGTAGAAACCAGGGACGGCTCAATATATTTTGTGGCCTAAGGCGACCAATAATTACATGACGCTTTAATTTAAAAATAATAATAATATTTAAATATTAAATTTTTTTAAAATGCAAAACAAATATTAATATTATTTTGATTAATAATATCTACAAGTACTATAACAATTTTAAAGATAATCTAATTTTTCTATAAATAGAGTATTATCCCTTATCCATATATATAGGGATGCAAATGGTCTGGTTCGGTCCGGTCAGGCGATGGATCAAATATTTTTGGTCCATCATTTTTCCAGACCGGATTGGACCAATAAGCTATCGGTTTGGTTTGGTCCAGTCGGTTAAGCCTATTTTTTTTTTTAAATAATTAATAAAAAAAAATGATTTAAAATACTAAATTAAATTAAGTGACTTATTAATGTGGATTATATAACAAACTCAATTAAAAAATATTTTATATGGTCAATAATAATAAATTAGATGAAAATTATATTATTAATTTATATAATTACTATATAATTAGCTAATTGATATTATATATTAGTTAATTCATAGAATATTAATAAGTGTTAATAACATATTTAAAATTTTATATTGTTAATAGTGATATGTTAGATGAAGATATATATAAAATATTGTTAATTTATAGAATATTAAAAAGTATTAATAATATATTTAAAATTTTATACTGTTAATTGCACAATTATTATATATAAAATATATATAAAATATTTTATTTTTTTTTATTTTTCATTCGATCCGGTCCCGAAAAATCCTGGACCGTGGACCGGACTGAAATTTTTCGATCCTCTAAAATATGGACCGGTCTAAGTTTTCGTCCGGTTTGGACCGAAACGGTCGGTCCGGTCTTACCGCACCGTTTATCACCCCTACATATATATACTTCTATTAATACTTCATTATGAAAACAAATAAGGTCATCGATATAAAAATAAACATCATATTTTATAAAATATTCAAGAGTAATATATCATCATTTTGCTACTTCTATTCCAATTTTACTATTGTCCGAAAATTTTTTACATTTTGAATAAGATTTTTTTTAATAAAACTTCTATATTTGTTGGTTTTTTTGACCAAATTTTATCATTTAAGATTGATTTTATTTTAGACAAAAACTTTTCCATCTTTTATGCTAGTCAATATTTTTTCTATAATTTATTTTTATAGTTTATTTTTTAGGGTCACAATATATATATTTTATCTATTGGGGGCCTACTCAAGGTGGGGGGCCTTAGGCGGTGGCCTTAGTTGCCTACCCCTTGAGCCGGCCCTGGTAGAAACACTACAGGATGTCCTTGGCCTTGGCAATCACTTGCTGCCAACTTGTCTTAGAAAATCTACTTCACTAGCTCCAATCTTCTCCCACCTGTTGGATAAGGAGATCAAACTCCAAGCGGGTTTTCTACCATATTCAGTTGGCCTCATCTCTTTTCTATGACTTTCCAATCTTTTTCTTTTCTTTTTTAATAAATTGTACTTCCTTCTTCTGCTGCTTTTTTTTGTTCTTCATTTCATGAATTCTACCATGACACTAACTTCTTTTGAGGATTGATGAACTAGATATAATGTTCATGGCCAATAAAAAAAGGTTTCCAGATTCTGATACAGCAGAAAATGGAGTGGGCCGAGGGGAAAATAGGGATAAAATAATAGCGTAGAGTAGTCTTTCTTTAATTAATTTTTCACGACTATATAGATAAACCAAAAACGATGAATCTTATGTTAATAATAATAATGTCACAAAAAATAATAAAATACTCAAAGCAACCATGATCTATTGGGTTCAAATATATATAATATAATCATACTGAGTCCCTGCTGTTTTTACTCACTCATTGAGTATCAATCTCTATCAACAACCAAAGCATTGAGAGACACACCATTTCAATTTTCAACCAGCAATGCTAGGATTAGTTAGTATATGACTGAAAAGTTAGGAGGTGACAATCTTTTTATATATATATTTTTTAAAGTGGGTTGTTAAATGATTTGCCTCTTCATCATCTATAAAAGGTTAAAAAAAAAAAAAAAAAACCTTCTCACTGCATGGGGTCGGCAAAATATTTAAAGGAACAAGAAACCAAGATTCCAATATTGCCTGAAAGATTACAGTTTCAAAATGGGCGAGAAGTGGTTGCTTTCAAATCATTTCTCAATCGACATCAATTGTATGTATAGAGCTAGATGTTGTGCTTTTAACATTGGGAAAATCGAACTTTGTGGGAAAACCAATCTGCCCAAAGTTTGGCTTTGAAAACGACCATTATTCCATCCTTTTACTGTAAACTTATTAAATTAAAGGATGAAATGTATTTATATAAGCCTCTAATTTTTAATTATATGCCATCATGATGCGAGTAGATGAGAGTAATATGCTCGTATTTCAAATCTATCTAATAATTACTCATCTACGCACATTTAAAAAAACCAAGCCCTTGATTTGTGATCATTCTGCAGACCCCATCATTTTAATTTTTTGGTTCTCTTCGTATTTAGAAGTGTCATGAACAAGATCATCCCTATTCCAACCTTTTATCTCCTCCCCTTGATTGGTCGTGAACTCTTCACAAAAGTTGAGACCTGTTGATGTTTTAGTGCACCAAAAGCTATGACCCAAATTTTCCAAGAACAACAAAATTGAAAAAGGGGGATGTTAATGCCTTAATTTGCACAATAGGCCGGAATAGAGGAAAGAATTATCCCTGACCCACGTTGGTGATTTGGGCTTCAATACAGTGCTCTTCGCGTTCATCTAAGAAATAAATAATAAATAAGTAAATAGAAATAAATAAAGAGAGGTACAGAGATTTACGTGATTCAGCATAAAGTCTACGTCTACAGGTTGTTTGGAGGCAAATTCTACTATAATTGGTGCTTTTACAATCTCTCATGGTCTCACATATTGCACAATATAATGGAGGAATTTAGGGAAGATCATTTGCAATCGTCGTCTGTGGTGGAGTTTGGGTGTATCAGTGTAGAGAGCTTGTGGAGAGTCCATCCGTTTTGTGTTGGATTTTCTCATATATATAGAAGTTCAACTTGCCTTGAAGTGATTGTCTTGTGAAACTTTTTTCTTTTAAGAGTCTGAAATCCTTTATTTTTAGGAGTCTGTGTGTCTTTTTTCTCTTATGAGTCTGAGTCAATTTGTCTTATATCTTCTTGACTTTATCTCTTAATTTGATTTTCGATCTTATCTCGAAGCTAAATTATAGGATTTGATCCCAACATAAAAAATTATTCAAAAGCAAGAGCATATGCTGATTCACATGAAGATTCAAATGTGAATGTATTCTACCTACTTAAATGAAAAAATAAATAAAAAGTACAGAATAAATGAGAGATCTACTTTTGATAACTATGCTTTTGACAAGTACTAACACTACAATCACTTCTCGAATAATAACTAAAAAACTTCAGTTTCTTAGTTGACAAGTAAGCGCAATCCTTATAATTATTCCGATTTATATAATCGTGTTTTAAATGGAAGGTATTTTTATAAAATAATTTTAAAGAGTAATATTTGTTTAAATAAAGATCTTTAATTTAAAATATAATTATATAAAATTGTAAAAAAAATGTGTATCATAACTCATTAAAAAATTATTCATTTGTCGAAGCACTAGTTTTGTTTTTGTTTTTAAAAAAAGTAACAAGTTTTTTTCATCCACATGCTTTAGATTAATGTTTTCTACAAATTTATTATTTATCATAGCAGAAAGTTAATTTTATAATATTAATCAAGCAATAAATTTTTCTCTTACTCTTATTTGAACACATATTATTAGCTATTTTACATAGAATGGAATGTGTAGTTTTCAAAAATAAAAGAAATACGACACAATCACATGCTCAACTCGAACAACTTTGAATGAATGCCGAATAACATCACGATTTCACATAATCATATGGTTAAACTTGATCGGTAATACATAAAGAATAGTGCTATTATGTTTCCTTAATTTGTCATCTTCATTTTGATCATTTATGTATTTAATTATTTTAATAATTAAAGAAATGACTATTAGTGTATTGATATATTTTTATTTTTAAAAAAATTTTGAAATAAAAAAAAAAATACAATTTATATGAGAGGCACACCAAGTGCACAAATTGAAGAAGCATAATAGTACTACTCTATACCTAAATTCATGTAAAATCTTTGTACTTTCATGTAAAATACAACATTATCAAATCAAAACCTAGGTTCAAACAGGATTTTAAAATAACATTGTAATAAACAAATGCAAAAAGACAAAACAGGAGATGATAGAACAATTTTTAATAATATATTATTTTACGATAGGAATCAAAACTTGTATTTCAAAATTATTTAATAACAATAAGTAAAAAAAAAAATGGCATGTCAGTAGTTAACGTGAATTAATGAGGTGAATTTGGGAAGCCCAGATCCTCCCTCCCCCTTCCCAATCCATTACGTGACTCCATGGGAGAGAATTGGTCGCACTGTATTTTACGGTCTTTCCCTTGCATTTCATTATCTTCCATTGCTTTCAAATTCCTCTCTCTCTCTCTCTCTCATTGCCAAAATCTTCAGGCTCACACGGCTCTCCATCTCTCTCAGAGAAGGAACAACGACAGCATCAACACCCAAAACATTTCCCATAGAAAATATCGCAACGCCCATTTGAATTCATCCCAATACATAGAAATCACAAGGAGAGAAAATTTCATCAGAAAACGATAGAAGAAAAAAAAGGGAGAAGGAGAGGGAAAAGGTGTTTTCTTTCTTATATGTAATGCATCAGAAGAAATCCGAAGTTCAGATCGGAACAGAAAGCAGCGGCGTCTCTTCCGATTTCAACCCTACCCCTCCTCTCCTTTTCCCTCCTCCTTCCTCTCTCCACCACAAATTATCTTACAATTCCCACCTTTCCCCTTACCCAGAACAGTCTTTTCATCCCTACTCTTCTTCTCTTCCTCTTCAATCCCCCTCCCACGAGCATCTACTACAGAATGCCCCTGTTGCCCCTCCTTCTCCTTCTTCTTCAACCCCTTACAAGCGGACCCTTTTGACCCAAACCCATTCCTCCCTCTCCAAATCCCCTACCATTTACCAATTCCACTCGCACCCGCCGCAATTCAATCCCCAAAACGCTTCGTTTTTCTCCGTCTCGCTTGCCGTCAAGACCTTTTTGTATCGGACTCTTCGCAAAGTGAAGCACTTTCGACGACTGCGGGTGCATCTGCGGCTGATCCTCTTGCTCTCCCTCCCGTTCTTCTACTTCTTGGTCTCCCATCCAAGCCATACCTTCATCCTCGACTTCCTCTCCGCCTTCGCCTTCTCCGCGGCCCTCTTGTTCTCGCTCAACCTCGCGCTCCCTCGCCTCCCCTCCATACGCCTATTCCTCGCGCGGTCATTCCCGATCAAGCTCTCCCACTGCTCTCCCATCTCCCGGCCGCCTCTGCCGGTGTTTTGGACGATTGGGTCACGGCCCAAACCCGAGAAGAGACCGAATTCTGGGTGTTGGGTCCAGGTCTATCGCAACGGGGACGTGTACGAGGGCGAGTTCCACAAGGGAAAGTGCTCGGGGAATGGGGTGTATTACTATTACATGAGTGGGAGGTACGAGGGCGATTGGGTGGATGGCAAGTATGACGGCTATGGTGTCGAGACGTGGGCCAGGGGGAGCCGGTACCGTGGGCAGTATCGGCTGGGGCTTCGGAATGGCTTTGGGGTGTATCGGTTTTATACCGGTGATGTTTATGCCGGAGAATGGGCTAATGGACAAAGTCATGGGTGTGGAGTGCATACCTGCGAGGATGGGAGCCGGTATGTCGGGGAGTTCAAATGGGGCGTCAAGCACGGCCTTGGGCACTACCATTTCAGGTCCGGGATCTAATTACTGTATTTTTTTTTTTTTTGTTAGGGGGGGGGGGGTTTAATTAATGATTGAAGATGGAGTTTTTGCCAACTGGTGATAAATTTGATAATGATTTCTTGGTAATGGAGTGGGCTTTGTTTTTGTGATTGTTCTTGGTTGCTAATTCTTGTTTAGAGTTGGAGCTCATGTCAAGATCTTCAACATTAAGTTGTAGTAGTTTTTTTTTTAAGTTGTTAGAGGTTGATGAACTTATCGGCATGATTTTTGTTGGGTCCTTCTAGATTAGAGATAACATGAAACTGATATATCTATCACTGCAATTTAGCTTATTGTTTCAGTGCTCTAGTATTAGGTATTTATTTGCTCAAAGCTGTGCTTTTTAAGGCATGACCTTCTTCAAATGACTGATTTTATTTTCCCGGTAACCTACAGTTAGGAAGACGTTATTTGTTTTTTATGCTTCGTGCTATGCTTTTAACTGAATTATAAAGTTATGATTAATAAAGCAGCCCTCCATCTAAAATGATGAATCAATGATATTACTATTCGTATGAACAGAATTCATCATTAATGTTAGAACAACGCACATGTGATTGATTTATCACATTTTTTATATTAAAAACAAGGATAACATTGCCAAATGGACAATATGAGCCAACATTGGTTTTAGACATATAATCTGTATGTATGTAAGTTTCTTTCTCAAGAATTGGAATCTCTCTCTCTCACGATTTTATACTTTATCACAACTCATGTATTTTTATCTTATTTAGAAATGGGGACACATACGCTGGAGAATATTTTGCTGACAAGATGCATGGGTTTGGGGTCTATTCTTTCGCAAATGGACATCGATACGAGGGAGCCTGGCATGAGGGTAGAAGGCAAGGGCTTGGAATGTACACATTCAGAAATGGTGAAACACAATCTGGTCACTGGCAAAATGGAGTTCTTGACATTCCAAGTACACAGAACACCACCTCTCCTGTATCTCCTGTCGCTGTATATCATTCCAAAGTGCTTAATGCAGTGCAGGTACTTTACTTCCTACCTTAATACTGTAAAGATATGGGAGGTGAACACAGAATAACAAATCTACAAACTGTAGACAGTTAATTAAGCAATTTGAAAAACTAGTAAAGGGTTTCTTTCTGATTAGTTTTGTTATTCTGATTTACAATCAGGAAGCTCGGGGAGCGGCAGAGAAAGCCTATGATGTGGCAAAGGTGGATGAAAGGGTCAACAGGGCAGTAGCATCTGCCAATAGAGCAGCCAATGCAGCTAGAGTAGCAGCTGTTAAGGCCGTCCAAAAACAAATGCACCATAATGGCAACGACAACATTCCAATTCCAATCGTGTGAGACTCCTAACTGCAGCTTGGGCTCTTTTAATGTGTCTGACTGCCGCATAACAATGGCGCATCGTGTTTTATCTTGTCATCTTCTCTTTGGCTCCTTCCTTTGAGAGGACCCAGTTGGGGGTGCCTCTTGGAATCAGTGAGCAGCAGTGAGGAAGATATCTGAAGAGGGGTGGGATGGTCATAAACACTGCTTAAAGATTGTAGAGAGAGAGAGGAAGGTTGACGATGATGGTATCCATCTCATATGTTCAACCAATTTTTTGCTTTTTTATCTCAGTACATTTTTGTAAAGATGAGGTAGATGTAATATAAAGGCTGGTGCCGAGGTAAAACCTCATCCCAGCTGCTGTTGTATCCGGAGTTCATTGGTTTTGTAATGGAGTTGAAGAATCAATCTAGTGCTCTCCATTTTCCATTTGTAGTCGTCCATGTTGGTGCGTAGTTAGACCTTACCCCGTACTACTAGTCGTTGTAATGATAAAAGTCGGATGTCTTGTTACCTCTGGGCAACGTCCTAATTGTGGCATTTATTGAGGATGTTTGTGGCCAACTGGAAGCCGCACCTATTCTTAGTAACAAATCGAAGGAATGCTGTACGTTCGAAAGGGAATTCTCGGAAGGCATTACTAGTTTCCGGTTTCATGAAAAGAGGTGATGCGAAAATGTCTACTTGCTAGAATTCATGTGTTGTTTGTTACTTAAAGGGGGCAACACGACTCATTCGAGGCACATATCTCGGGACGTCTTGCAATAGGTGGTCTGCAGTCTGCACTGCATGCACTGCATGCATCCTAAAATTAGACCTCCCGTGTTTTCAACCCCATTTTAGTGGGACCGAATTCTCGCAAGATACGATTCTCCCAATTGCTCATGTTGTTGACTCAGACACGCTTGGGCTTTTTTGGGAAACTTGTGCAATCATTGTACGCATTACATTGAAATAAAAAAATAAGATTAATATAAAACAATCGTGAAACTAACCGGATGTCTTGCAAATTCGGATACAGAGCTCTAAAAGAATCAAAATATGTTTATCAAAATAGCAGCAGCCATAAATACAGGTTACAAAGCATAATTGAGGCAAACAGAACAGGGAAGCATAAAACTACATTTCTGTTCATCGGTACATGATGTTTTTTGCTGCTTATTCGCACATCAACCTCCATTTCATATGTTATGCAATGCAATGCAATGCCAGATCGAAAAGAAAACTAAAACTGCATGTTGTAAACGAAGCAAACACTAATTATAAACCGCGTAACCCAGCTCAAGCTGAATCTCTGTCTGTATCTCCCAAACAAGGCATTTAATCAAATATAAAACAAAACAGATACTCCACTTCTGTTCAGACATCTCTCAACTACATTCAGATTAATATTGTCAAAATTAAAGACGAACATGTGGAATTCAGTCTCAGCTCTCGGTCTGCTCCCTAAGCCTCCGGATGGTGCTCCTAACAGTCACAGCACTAGCAGTGCTGTTGAGTTCGAGAAAAAAACAGCAATTAGAGCCCTCAACTATAAAATGTTGGTAAACGCCAGACAAAGTTAAAGAAAATCCTTTTCTTTTTTTTATCGGTAAAGTTAAAGAAAATCCTTACTTCAATGTATATGCACCCCCTGCTTTAACTTTTCCACAATCCTTGCAACCCCAGATTCCTACAGCCTTCCTCTTCACTGCAAACTGCAAAAGAACACTCATTTCAATGATTGCATGTTAGTCACTAAATGACAAGACAGAAGGATGAGGGGAGTTACCTTCCCGCAGAACTCGCAGAAGTATTTACTGTGTTGACTAACTTCCATTTTCTTAATCTGCTTCCTCAGACTAGCACCATATCGAGTGCCTGAAATGAAAGAAGATGAGTATCACTACATTTCTAACACACAAACAGGCAGTATGCATCCCAAGACAATTAAAAAGAAACAAAGGACTAAATGGCCTCAATCTGAGTCCCATTCTTTATACTGAATATTTCAGGAGTAAGCACACCATTTCAGTCTTGATTTACTACAATAAAGCCTCTTAGATGAGGAAATGAGTAACATATCAGACTGACCACACAACTCTAATTCCTTATGTCCATGATCTTAAATCATTGTAACCTTGTTGTACGAATAGAAAAAATGGATCACAACCTCTCCTTAATCTTAAAATCTTAAATTTACATCAAAGGAAAAAATAAGTCCATAGAACTTACCATACTTCCCAACAATACCGGCCTTCTTGGTTCTCTTGGTCTGCATGCCATCAAAAGATCACGATGGAAAGTAAGGCACAGGCCATGGACAGGGAAAAAAAATTGATCCATAATTTGAAATCGCAGAATAGAAATTTTCAGGCCTATGATTACTATGAATCAACATGAAATCCATCAGTACCGGCAAAAACAGAATCAAATATATGTCATGGAACCACACTCCAGTAAACTGAGATCAAGGAATACCATCATTTCATGAAAATAAAGAACCTCAACAATCTACACTGATATTAAAAGCTATCCTAAGCTCCATTTGCAAGAAAGACCACTAGGGGTTCGACAGAATAGCTCATGTATTACTCACTACAAGCTTCGGCTGAATGTTACTTATTTTCTATATTCTACAAGATATCTTGAGCCTTCAAATATGTCAGCCAAAGTCACCAACCCAAATCTCTTTCTAATGACCTACTTAAGTTGATTTCCCAATCTGAACTAAAACGATACACATGCAATGTCCAAATAGTAAATAATCAGACGATTCAAACTGAACCACACCTAATACATTGAAACTCACAATAATATGAAGAAAAAGTTAGTCTTTTGTTGACCCAAAAAACGTAACAATCAGATTCATTTCCAGAAGATTATATCATCTTGAAAAAAGAAACTGGTCTTTTCTCAACCCCAAAAAGGAACAAACAGATCCATTTCCAGACGATTATTCATGTTCACTCGGAAAAGAAACTCGTTAAGCTTCAATATCGGAATCTAAGAGGGAGGGGAAGGAAGGAAGAAGATAGTACCATTCTGGAGGCGTCGGAAGGCGAGCGGGCGAGCGACGCGTCTCGTCGAGTGGATTGTTTAAAGTCGAAATGAAGGAGAATTGGTGGTGGCGGAAAGATTTGTTGCCCTAGACTAGGGAAGTGAGGGTTTGCGAGCTTGGGAGAGCATGGACCATGGAATGGGTTTTAAAGCCCAGTATGGTCTCCACTTGAAGGCCTTTTGAAGCTTGGGCTTTTGAATACGTATAGATATGTTCTCTTTTTTCTTTTTTTAAACAAAAGACATTTTATTAGTCACATAGTGTGGCTTTCAATCAATACAAGATGATAAATATAATTGGTTATAGAGTCAACATCCAAGAACTCATATGTGAGAGTCACAGCTTCCCTAGCAAATGTGTGTGCCACCCCATTCGCTTCCCTTTTGATATGCCGTATTTTTCAAGAGTAATTGTCTAGTGTCCTCGGAATTACAGAAATCAAACATCTGAATGAGCCATCAGTTTCCTTTTTATTTAAAGAAGTTTCAACAACTTCCAGAGAGTCTCATTAAAAAAGAACATACTGCAGATGAAGCTCCTTACATAGAGTAGTTGCTTCCAATAGAGCTTCAGCTATAGAAGGTTCCACATAATAACTTAGATGTTTCATCAGACTTACTAAAACATGGCCTTCACCATCTCCAATAACAACACCAATACCAATCTTTTGATGATTAGCATTGATAGCTACATCCCAATTTGTTTTGACCCAATTTGGTAGAGGGGCTTCTCACTGTGGTGGCTGAGATTGTGTTATCCCCTGTTGAGTTCTTATAGTCCCCATAGTAGCCCTATAAGTAGAACATTCATTTACAGCATTACTATATAGAACAACGAGATCTTGGAAAGAATCTTCAAAAATTAGTTTGTTTCTTCTCAGCCAAATTGATCTAGCAATAACAACTAGGGGTGTAAGAAAAGGGGAAAATTGGACTAGACAGGCCCAAACCGGTCAAACTGGTTCGGTTTTTGATCGCTCCGGTCCAAAATCGATTTTTGTAATGGCCAAACTGGTCGGAACCGGTCCGATTCTAGTTTTAAGCTTTTTAGGACCGGACTAGACCGGTTCCATATAATATCTATTTTAAATTACTTTTTTAATATTATATATAATTTATATAATAATATAAATTAATTTAAAAATAAACTAAAATTGTAAAACTTTAAACTGAATAAATCACATAAATATTTTTTTTTAAACCGATAGCAAATGAAAAACCGATTGGATTGATGGGCGTCTAAAAGGCTCTACATGTGGGTGTGAAGATCTGAAGTCGTGCTTGATTGCAAAATCCAGAGCTGAGGTTGTAGCTCTCAACTACCGTTTCTACTTTTGGTCTACATGTTTGGATCTTTTTCTCCATTTTATTTTTGGTTTCGTTTGCATTGTGAAGGTTGGTGCGTACTTATATGATACTTTAATGGTTTCTTATTTGTGGTTTTTATATAAACAGATTTTTTTTTACAAATTTACATTTTATTAAACAATAAAATCGAACCGAACCAGACTGAAACTGGTAAAACCGGATGTACATGTTTAGGGAAGTAACTGGTGTGTAATTAGTTTTTAAAAATACAAAATCAGTACATATCGGTTCGGTTCTAAATTTTGTCCAAAATCGGACCGGACCGGACTAGTTACACCCCTAATAACAACAAATAAAACCAGATCTTGTGATATTAGACCCTCCATCACCTGAACAAAGATCTTATCGAAAGTCAGATCTGTGATAGCTGCTTTATAAAAAGCCTTATCTTCTAGTAACCACACATCCTGTGCTAAGGGATATGACTATAGGATATGACCTAGAGATTCAACCTCCTGTAAACAGATAGGACAAACAGCTTTTACAACCAAATACCTCTTAAATAAATTTAATTTAGTGGGAAGAGCATCAACACAAGCACGACACATGAAGACTTTCACTTCATTTGTTGTTCTCAAAGACCATATTTTCTTCCATAAATACTAAGACACAAACTATTGTGAAGATTCCCCTCTACTACTGTGAGATAGCTGCTCTTACAGAGAAAGTTACTCCTTAAATGAATTTCGATTTGTTAAAGCCTTTCACAAGGGAAGAAGTTAAGGAAGCTATATTTCAGATGGGTCATCTAAAAGCACCTGGTCCAAATGGCTATGAGGCTTGCTTTTATCAGACTCATTGGTCTATTGTTGGTGATGAGGTATGTAATGCAATGCTGCATTTTCTAAATGGAGAGAGGAATATTGCTGACATCAATTACACTTATATTGTTATGATTCCCAAAGATAGAAACCCAAAGTCTGTTACTAAATATCGACCCATAAGCCTGTGTAATGTGGTCTACAAAGCTATTACCAAGATGCTTGCAAACAGATTAAAATTGATCTTGCCTTCTATTATTTCTCAAAATCAATGTGCTTTTATTCCTAGGTGCCTAATTACTGATAATATTATGACTGCATATGAAACACTTCATATTATGCAAGCACAACTACAAGGTAGACAAGGATATATGGCCTTGAAATTGGATATGAGCAAGGCATATGATTGAGTTGAGTTGGACTTTCTGGCATCTGTGCTGTCTAAATTGGGATTTACAAGTAAGTGGGTTGATTTGGTTATAAAATGCATTAATTCATCTTCCTTTTCAGTTATGGTAAATGGGGTACCTTTTGAAAAGTTTACTCCACAAAGAGGATTAAGATAGGGCTGTCCACTGTTACCATACTTATTCATTCTTTGTGCTGAAGCCTTAAGTTCTCAATTAATTGCTGCTACACAGCAATGTTTGTTATCTGGTGTGCCTGTAGCTAGAGGGGTGGTGAAAATGAGTCACTTTTTTTTTTTTTCCCTTTCTGATGATGATTGTATTTTATGTTGTAAAGCAAATCTCTATGAATGGATGAGACTAAATAGCATTTTGGGTCTTTATGAATCTTCATCTGGATAGTACCTCAAAATGATTAAAACATCCTTATTCTTCAGTAAAAACACAGGTTCTTCCGCTAAACAATATTTAATGGAAATTGCAGGTTTGAGGGCTTCTTGTAACATGGATAAGTACTTGGGACTCCCTTATTTGGTTGGTCGATAAAAAACTGTTGCTTTCAATGGACTGGTTGATAGAGTGAGGAGTAGGTTGATTAATTGGAAGGCAGTTTATGTATCTGGCAGGGAAGGAAATACTCATTAAAGCAGTTTTGCAAGCCATTCCTATATATTGTATGAATGTGTTTCTGTTGCCTAGATGTCTATGTCAGAAGCTAAACTCTCTGATCTCGAATTTCTGGTGGGGCAATTAAGATAGTAAAATCATAATACATTGGAAAAATTGGAGTTATTTGTGTATGGGGAAGCCATATGGTGGAATGGATTTTAGGAATCTAGAGTCTTTTAATTATGCACACTTGACAAAGCAGGCATACATTCTCCAAACTCCCTTCCAAGTAAAATTTTCAAAGCCAAATACTTCCCACCCTCATATGTTTTTACTGCTACATTGGGATCAAAGCCTTCATACATTTGGAAGAGTATCTGGCATGCAACACATTTATTGAATGAAGGAATGGTATGGAGAATTGGTGATGGTCAGCAAGTCCACATTTGGAAAGATAAGTGGTTGCCACAGACTAAGACAAATCGAATTCAATCTCCAGTGAGTATATTATCTGAAAATGCTCTAGTTTTAGAACTGATTGACACAAGGGCTGGTTGGTGGAATATGAATCTACTTCAAGCTATTTTTAATCATGATGATATAGTTTAGATCATGCAGATTCTTGTGATTGGTCAAGAGGTTTCAGACAAACTAGTGTGGGGTGGAAATTCAAATGGGAAGTTTACTGTGAAAAGCGCATACCACGTATGGATATGTTCTAATTTGCTATATCTTATTTAAAATATATATATATAGTTATATTTTTTGTACAATCTATTTGAAAAAAATATATCGCTTTTGAATATTTGTGCCTTGTGAACTTATATATAACATTACCCAATTAAATAAATTATTAACATAATCTAATGTGGTGCAATGTTTTTGTAACAGTAGAACCCTCAAGTGATGAGATATAGCAAAAAGGTATAAAACCAGATTTTACACAGTAGGTGCTCTCATTTGGGTTATGGCGTTTGTAAATTGTTATGGAATACCTCATTTTGGACATAATTGACTTGTAAAGACATCATAACTCTAAACTTATTCTAAGTGCATGTGGAAAGAACAATCCACGCGAAGGCCATAATAAAATTTATTAGAGCAAAACTATAAATACAACACACACTATCCACCAAGCCCTTCTTCTAGCACACATTATTTTCAACGGAGCACAATATGGAAGAGTTTTGATCTATTGCCAATTGCCAAGACATGGAATGAGAGTATGAGTGTTCGTGCCCCAAATCTGGTTCGAGAATCTGTGGCACTAAATAAAAGCATCCACAAACCATTGTTTGTTAGACGACGAAGAAATACTAACATCAACTCGACCCAATATGTCGACATCACCAGCGTGATTCAAGAAAATTATAAGTAGGAAAACTTAAAATTTTCCGATGCTCAATTGAACCTTTCATAATCCCAGTTAACATTTGAAGAATAATATTAAGACATGGAGAAGGAAAAGGAAAGCCCGATATATAAATCCCCGCCCACCCTCGAAGAAGATATATATATATTTTTTTTTTGGTCGCAAATTAAGAACTAGCCTAAAACACTTTCCTTTTCTTCTACCAAGATACAATGAGCATCAAATTTCCCCCTTAATAAATTTCTCTAACTTCCTTGACCTGTAAGGATCTGGAGGCAGAAAATCCTCAAACCTCAAAGTGGAGCTTGCCCTGATTTCATTTAAGACAGAATCCCCCATCTCGGATTTTATAACTTCCAAGGTGCTTCCAAGAACATCTGCCGCAAGCCCAACTTCTAGAAGATGACCCGGCTCCTCTCCCCCTTTATGTATTAACAACCCAATCTCTCTCAAAGGGATCACATTTTCTGTAATGACTTTAGCAAAGATATGACCAAGAAATTCTGGTGCTCTTGGGGCATCATTTACGGCATCCTCCAGAGTAGTCAGAACAGATTCAAACCTGGCCAGATGTAGGGAAACAGCTGTAAGTAAATAGGGCACTGAATCTAAATCATGAAAAGCCAAAAGATCATAACTAATATTGTGAAATATCATTTACCCTTTGATGAGCTGGGCTTGACTCAACACACCATCCCCGGACTTAGAAAGATAGATCAGAAGCTTTGCCAAAAGATCCCTTTCCATATCCTTCCTCTCCAAAGAGTCTGCAACCCATAGCGATACCATTGACGGATGGAAGCTTGGGGAATCCAATTCTTTAACACATAGTTCAACTTCTTTCTCGTCTCTGGCACTGAATTTAAAAATAAAAAATAAAACATCATCCATTATATTGATAAGGATAGCAAAAAAGAAAAAAAAAATAAAAAAACAAGCGCTATGGAGTTTTGTATTCTCAGCAACAGGGGATTATATCACAACTGTCCCAACAGGAAAACTACATGCTCCCGAGTAGATTGATTGAGGTAAAGTGCAAGTGACACTCCAAGAACTTTACACAAGGCCAGTTTACCAATTCGCTGGCCTACAGTTTAAATGTCGTACGACCTCCAGTTTATAATACCAAGAACCTAAAAGCTAGCATCATGATTATTAATCATATCATTTGATGAAAACTATTTTTATGTGATTTCGCTCTATTCATCGCATCCCTCCCTTCAAAACAATAAACAACCTTCAACTCCCGCTGACAACTAATTCAGGCAGCAGGTGAACTGTGTTCTGTTATTTATTCAGTCTCTTAGTTTACGAGGAAAAAAGATAATATTCAAATGCTTCGAAGATGTTTTTCAACTGTACATAGAAGGAAAAAAAGAGAGAACACGGAACTTATAAAATATGTATAGGGTTTCTTCACCAAGTCTCATTTGTCATTTCAGAAAATCAAGTGAGATGACAAAGCATCCCCACACCACTACAAGAATAAATCTTCACCGAGTCAAAAACTATGGCCACCACAATTTTATGGGTAAAAATACTATAAGCAACAATAAAAAACTTTATAGACAAATAACCTGGTTGATTTTCAAAACCCTAAGCATACCTAATCAAATCCAATCCAGCTCATTCGAAATTCAGAGTTTCAACAAAAGACAATACAAGGGGCAGAAAGGTGAACAAAGCAATGAAGGAAGCAAAAAATCTGTTTCAACTTGCAAGCGAACAAAGGGAGCCAGGCAGGTTTGGGGCAAAGACAAGATCAAGATTTCTCATCTCATCTCATCATTACAACTTTTTTAAATTCCCACACAAAATATAATAAACAATTCAACTTTTTCAAATCTCAAAACAAAAATAATATTAAAAAATAATATTTTAAACTTTCATCTAAAACCAAAAATTCTCATCTCACTATCCAAACCTACCCTAATCAGAGATCCCATATGGCCTGTGTACTGATTGACTACATTCCATACTCTTGCATTGGATAGCTTCTATAGACTTTAATCGGATGAACGTATAGAGGTTTAATGCAAGCACTCATGTGCCGGCAAGCAGATGATGCAAGATTCTCTAAACTTGGAAAATAGGGATTGGTATAACAGGACAATAGATGCACACATAAGACAAGATGAAACCTGTAATATTCTTTAATTGCTGCCATCGACTTATCCCGAAGGCGTTCTTCAGGACATACTTTTTCTGAAGGAACATTTTGAGGAAAAGCTGTTCCCTGCCCTCGTGCAGGTGGTGAGATTGCAAGAGATCTATCAGAACTCCGGTCTGGATTCCTTGGGTCTCTGTTACCATAACTCACATTGCGCTCTTGAGAACTTGAAGGTTCATAAGCAGCTGGAGCCACAAATCTAACCGGAATAAATCTTGGAGCAAGATCCTCCCTTGTGCCATAAGTTGTTCGCTCTGGTAAAGTGCTGTAGCCATTCAAACCAGCTGCCATTCTTCTGAAATCTGTGGAGCCTGGAGACACATCAGCTACTGGAGTACTTGGCATTGACGGTGGTCCTCTGATTGACATTCCTCTCCCAAGACCACCTTGAGGTCCCAAAGTAATAGAATCATCAAGACTGGGTCTCTGAGGCAAGGGAACTGACAACATCCTAGTGTCATGAGATTGTCTGTCCTCCAACCGAACATCCTGAATGCCAAGCCCACGAACTGGAGTAGATGGTCCACGGAAACCACCCAGCTGAGCATTTGGGGGAGACAATAGTGTTGACCTAGGAGCAAAATCCATAGGTGTCCTTCTAGCTGACTGGTTGATGCTTGAACCACGACTCAACCTACTGGATTGTGCCTGTCGTTCTTGAGCAGCATCTCTGTGCACTTCATCAATCTTTTTCGGCCCTTCAACTTTTCTTCTCTGTTGCCATTTATTCTTTCTCAAATCCATAGCATCCTTCAACATGAACCTGACCCTAGAAGATAAATTCAAATTGGTAGAGAGCCTCTTCATTCTGTCAAAATATGCATCCATTTGCTGCTTGGCCCTGGGATGGTCAATCATCTCCCCAATAGTACTCATCAATTTGCACAAAGCTTCAACATCTTCTTCATCAGGAGTCTGAGACTGACCCAACAACTTCTGTATGCACGCGTGCATTATTCGCTCAGTTAACATTTTCTTCTTGTATAACTCCCCTATCAATCTAATGTTACCCAGCATTCGTCTTCGAGCCTTAACTCTCTTCTCTTCTCTTTCCTCTGCAGACTGTTTAATCTCCCCCTCTTCATCAGCTTTATTAGCTTCTTCTTGCTCTCTTTCCCCTCTCTCAAATTCCTCCTGGCACTTGTTCAGAAGTACTCTCTTAAAAGTTATCTTTTCGTTGTCTTCATTGAAATCAGGCAACTCCACAGCCAGATGACTACAGAAATCAGCGTACATCTCACAGAAAGTAGGCTCCATCAAAGCTTTGTCAAAGATCTGCGAGATGACACCAGTTAGAGTGACAGCATTGTCAATTTTGACGGCTTTCACTTGCTCAAAAAGTTTCTCAAAGTTCTGAGGAGTGAGCTTGTTTAAAATGCCTTTCAGTTGCCTTTGCTTTGCCTCTTCCTCATCCGTCACCTTACCCACTTCATATTTCTTCTCAGCTCTGTGCATCATTAGTAATGGAGTCTGAGGGGATGGAATCAAACCCTTCTGCTGGATACTGGTAGGACGTAACCACCTGTCAGCATCAGGACTATTTCTAGACATTCCGCCCTGAGGACCCATAGATGGCCCATGGAGGATACCTCCAGGATACTGCACGGGTGTTTGCACACGTGGGTTCCGGAGAACACCATAATTACCACCTGATCCAGGTCGAAAACCTGCATTAACCCCATGGCCGGAATCCAGACGCACATCCCGCCCTGAACCAAAATTACCAGGTACTTTACTCCACCTGTCTTCCCCCATCATACCACTACCATGGCGGTCTATTCGAGATCCCCCACTTGGCCTAGGACTAGGGTATGAATCGCGTTCAACAAGATGAGAGCTATTGAAACCACCACTCATCACAGCCTCTGCTATATCAGCTGTAATCTCGAAACCATGTGGAAGATCAGTGCATTGCTCTGAAAAAATCAAGAGGAAATCTCTGGAATACTTTTTGGTCATAGTTCCAACTCCGTCTTTGTCATGATTATCCAGTATTCCATGTATCTGTTGTCCATCATCCAAAACTTCTAATTTTGGTGTCGATATGTCGGCAGCGTCTTCCCAATCATCAGGTTCAGCTTTTTCCAGTCCACTTTTTTCGCTTGCTGGGGCATCTAATTCAACAGCATCAGTAGGTGCCTCCTTCACATGCACGTTAGAAGAAGTGCTCTCGGCAGTTTCTGTAGACGCAACAGTTTCTTTCTTTTCCTCCGGGCCCTTATAAGCATTATAAAGATCAGAAGTTAACCCAGCAGCGTCAGCTTTTTGAAGAAATTCTTTTCTCTTCTTTTTTCCTTTACCAGCACCCTTTGCCCTATTCAGATCGGAAATAGGTTTATCCTTGGCACCTGATGCTCCGAAAGAGACCAAGCCATCAATGTTCTCTACACCTTCCCCTTCATGTTTTGAGGTTGCTTCTACAATATCAGGGGTTGGAATATAAGCAGACAGCTGATCTGATATACCACATATTGCAACAACTTCACTACTGCCTACACTATCACTTCTGCTTGAAAAGGCATCCAAATATAAGCTCCTCTCACCATGAGGACTTCCACCATCTAATTTATCAGTTGTCCTGTCAATTTCTGTATGACACCTCACAGGTTCATCCAGCCCCCTCTGTACAGTCTTTGAAGTTAGAACCTCATCATTTGTAGTTATTGCCTTCAGACCAGAATCTTGTCCAGACTGTTCTCCCACAATTTGTTTAATATTTTCCTGAGATTTTAACAAAATAGGCTCTGAAGATATCTCACTACCGATATTATCCTGTTTGGACCCTTCAAGCAATCTGCTTTCTCCTTGTTCATCTATTCCCATAGTTTCTTGGTCTAATTGTTCATCTGGCCTAGCATGATGAACAGTTTCAGAGGTATCAAGAATGATTCGAGCACCACAAATCTGAGATGAGACACTGGTTGAGTCCTCTCCAACACTGTCAACCTTTAATTCAGAAGCATCATGAGTAGCATCACCAACAGATGGCAGTGATTGTTGTAATGATGAAACACCTTCACTATTCGCATGCGTAGTAGTTGTTTTAGCTAGTACAGCTCCTGAAACTCCACCGTTAGAAGATATACCATGCTCTAGAGCTCGAGAAGGAAAATTTGAGGTTGAAATAGATTGGCTAGCAACCTGTAGAAAGGTGTAAAATTTTACTAAAAAGATTAGGAAAAGGCTAAATCAAAATAAAGATGCTTAAAAGAAATGGTAATAAACAAGTACAGCATAAAAATACCTGATGCTGTGGTTGAATATATCCTTTCTTGTCTGGCTTCTTTTGATGATCTTTAATCGAGTTTGACCTACCAAGGGTTTCCCTTCTTCTGCCTTCATTATTGGGCACAACTAGTGCAGATTCCTCGGATGGTGAACCTGAAACCAAAGATAAGTGATCGGGTACCAGGCCGTCAGAAGAACTAGCATCTGAAACAGCCGCTGACTGTTTAGTCGCCACCGGCAATGACTTGGAGACCAATGATTCAGAGCTAGTTTTCATCTGCCACAAAGAGACTTCTGGAAACCTCTGAGAGTCCCTTTGAGGATGTGACAAGTTAGCTTCCCCAGATGGCCTCACATGTTTTGGAGATTCACCCTTTTCAACACCATGTGAGCAATTTGGCAGCAATGAGTCTCCAACCTTTTCTCCATTAGAAGGGCCAGTGATTGGCTTAACTGTAATTGGTACTGTTGTCAATGGAGGAGAGGAGATTATGTTATGTACATCACGAGAACGTTCCAAGTTTGGTGGATCTGCAACACCATGCATTTGGGTCCCAATCTTATTTACAGGTATGGGATTATGAGCCGATGGATTCACAAAAGTCATGTTTTGGGGACCCTGTGTAGCTGGATAGTTAAATCTTGAAGCTTGAGAACTGGCTGCTATCTGGCTACTTGTCAAAGGAACAGAACTCTGGGGTGGATAAAATATAGAGCTGGCATTGTAAGAATTGGGAGGATAAAAGCTAATGGGATGAGAAGGTGCATATGATGGAATAGGTTGTGATTGAGGATGCACGTTAGGGTGAGACCTAGGACCAGCTGACCCGACGTCTGAATAGGAATCTGCCCGTTTATCAAGCTTTAACTCTTCACGTGTCTCTGGATGAGTAATCTTGACAGGAGTTTTACGAGGACCACCATAACTTCCCCCCTGCTGCTGGGGATAATGTGGAGTCATGCTGATTCCCATATTGCCCAACTGAGGACCCATTTGAGTTGGGAAACTCAAGCCCTGGGCTTGATGAATAAGACCTTGTGTCTGCATAGGAAGGTGTTGGAGACTGGGAAGATACATAGGCTGTTGCATTTGGGGTGCATTTCCCATGGACAAAGGTAAATTCAATGGCATTTGAAGTGAAGCAGCTGTCATGCCCTGGGATTGAATCTGTTGGTTGGGGCCTCTGAATTGCACAGGAACCTGTGGCTGGTGAAATGGCATTTGCATGGGCATCCCAGTCATGGTATGAACAGAAGGCTTCTGTGGTTGGCTTGCTGGTTGTGGAGGTGAGACTTGCACATCCTTTTTGACCTTGGGCACTGAATGAGCCTCCCCAGTATTAGCTTGGATTACAGGACCGACATCCTTTCTCGGTAACTGCTTAGGTGCAGGAGGAGCTGGCAACGGAGCTACAGATCTAAAAGAATCATGGCGTGCCTGCAGGTTAAAAATACAAAAGGTTTCTTTAATTACAAAAATATAAATGCCCAGTGCCATAAATTTCCAATATCCCACGATGAGTAATGGAACCATACACACACCAACTGTCCAGGCACAAAGGAAATGCCACATAAAAAACATGCTAAGTTTTAATAGGACATTGTGCATAGTTCCATACCACTTGAAACAAAGATGAGAGCAAGGATACAGGCTATAATTAAGGATCGACTTACAACAAATAAGCAGTCCATAGGATGAGAATGTGACAAGCTTTTTTTTTTTTTTGATAAGTTGAGAATGTGACAAGCTATAGTCCACAAGGCTATAATTAAGTGCTCACATATTGTTGTTCAGGTTTCTGGGGGTAAAGGCTGTCATGGCGTCCTTTCATATTCTATTTCCAGTGCTTCTTGCCGGAGATAAGCTATAACCTACTTCAGTTTTTGCATTCGTTTTCATCTGTTATAAATCTATAGCTTTGAGATGGAGGGTAGTTTCCAGATTGAAGCTAAGTTGTTTGAATTTAGTAGGAAAGGTGGCGACTTTTTTCTGTATTTCAGAGAAGAGTAGGAAGTTATCGAAGACTCTTTCTCTTAAGGGAGATATGGTTCTTTGGACGGCTAAGGTGGTTGAGAATTGCTTGAGACAAGCGGGAAGAACAGAATCTTACCAGACTAGAAGGTAAGGAAACAGAGTCTTCTTGGTCCAAAGGTGTCAAAACTCGTATGGTAGATTTGTGAAGTTGGTCAAGTTTGGCACTGGCAAAGGGCAGGGTATACTTGTGATTCCTGAAGGATGGAAAGGGAGTGGGTGGGCTGTTTTTGTGAGGAAAATGAGAGAGTTGGTGGGTTCGAAATCCTCTGGAAAGGGGAAGTTGATTGGACCCAAGAGTAATAAAGGAGTTGGACTGGGTCGAGGCCGAGAAATTAAATCAGAGCAGAGCAGTGGAGGATGAAGTCTTTTAATGGGCAACAACATTCGAAGAACCCAAGAGGTGAGGAGGCCCAGCCCATGGCATCGACGGTTCCAACATTTGGCCAGAGTTCACAGAGTGGGTTGTCGAAGGCGGGGGAATCTGTTGAGGGGGTTCCGGCATCCAGATTCTCATCGGAATCTCACCAGCAACCTAATTTGAAAAACTTGATTATAATGCAAAGGGAGGAGGTGTCTTAGAGATAAAGGCAAGGTAAGGGTTGCCAACAGCAATTAATGAAACCAAAGATAAGCTCTTGGAATGTACGGGGACTTAACGATTACAAAAAGGGTCTCCGTGTGAAGAATTTGATCCGCAAGTGGAGGGTGATGTGATCTGTTTTCAGGAAACCAAATTAAAACTAGTTAATCAATCAATTGTTAGTAGTTTGTGGAGCTGTCATTGTGTGGGGTGGGTGGATTTAGTAGCAGATGGGGCGTCAGGTGGAATCATTATTATGTGGGATAGGAGGGTTGTGGAGTTGATAGATCATTTTGTGGGAGATTACTTGGTGGCGTGTCATTTTAGGAATGTTGATGATGGAGTGGAATGGGCTTCTGCTGGTGTTTATGGCCCCAATTTGGAGATTAATAGGAGAACGTTATGCGAGGAAATGGCGGGCATTTTCTGTTGTTAGGATCTTCCTTGGTGTTTTTGAGGGGATTTCAATGTTATGAGGTTTCCTAGCGAAAGAGTGGGGGATTCTCATTTCACTAATGCAATGAATGATTTCTCTGATCTGATTTTTGAGTTAGAATTGATTGATTTACCAATGGCAGGAGGGGGCTTTACGTGGTCCAACAAAAGGACATGGTCAAAGCTAGATAGATTTCTGGTTACAGCTTCATGGGAGAGTTGTTTTTCCATATTTGAATCAGAAAAGGTTACCAAGATTATGCTCTTACCACTATCCTATTATTTTGGATTGTGGGGACCTTAGTGGAGGAAGTAGATACTTTAAATTTGAAAAAAATGAGGCTGGAGGATGAGAGTTTTGTGGAATGGGTGAGGCAGTGGTGGTCTTCATATTTGTTCTATGGCACTCTGAGTTTTGTTTTGGCTGGTAAACTCAAAGCTCTAAAACAAGATCTGAAAAAATGGAATGTTGAGGAGTTTGGGAACGTTGAAAATAAAAGGAAGCCTTTGTTACAACAGCTGCAATGTTTGGAGGAAAACGAGTTGTCGGGGGTTATTTCAGGTGAGGAGTTGGAGAGGAACAAAGGGGCGGTAGCTGGACTGGAAAAGATCACTTTAATGGAGGAAATTTCTTGGAGGTAGAAATCTAGGGTTCGTTGGTTGAAGGAAGGTGATAAGTGTACAAAAGTTTTTCATCAAATGGCAAATTCTCATAGAGGGAACAATGCAATTGAAGTTATTCAAGAGATGGTGTAAACATGCTTTCGGATCAAGAGGCCATCAAGGAACATGCTGTCAATTTTAAAGAGAAGTTGTTCAAGGAAAAATATTCGTGGAGACCAAAGCTAGACAGATTGTCTTTTGATGCAATTGATCCAGAAAGTGCAACATGGATGGAGCGAGTTTTTGAAGAAGATGAAGTGTTAGTGCTGTCAAAGGAATGGCTAAAGACAAGGCTCTGGGTCCGGACGGGTTTTCTACAGCTTTTTTCCAAGCATGTTGGACATAGAGAAGGAAGACATTATGAAGGTATTTCCGGAATTTCATGCTTTTATGAAATTCGAGAAAAGTATCAATGCTACTTTTATAGCTTTGATTCCTGCAAAGGTGGGGGGCAGTAACTATGCAGGATTTCAGGCCAATTAGTTTGGTTAATGGGGTCTACAAGATTATATCTAAGGAGCTGGCCAATCAGGTGAGTGCAATAATGGGAAGAATTATATTGAAGTCACAAAATGCTATTGTGAGAGGAAGACAAATACTAGATTCAGTTTTAACGGCTATCGAATGTTTGGATCACATAATTAAAATGGGCGAATCTGGAGTTTTGGTTAAATTGGATATGGAAAAAGGCTTTTGATCATATTTGTTGGGAGTTTCTATTGTATCTTCTTGGTCGTTATGGTTTCGGTGAGAGGTGGTGTATGTGGAGAAAGCATTGTATTTCTGTACCAAGATTCTCCATTTTGGTGAATGGTAAACCGGTTGGTTTCTTTAATAGTTCACATGGTTTGAGACAAGGAGATCCGATATCTCCTTTCCTCTTTATTATTGGCATGGATGCATTGAGTAGAATGATTGAGGAGGCGGCGGTGGGAGGTAGCTTTTTGTTGGGTTTTGAAGTGGGCTGCGATTCTCGGAGTAGTGTGATTGTTTCTCATCATCTTTTCGCCGACAACACATTAATTTTCAGTGAATCTAATCAAGAACAACTTTGGTCTTTAAGAGCTCTTTTGCTATGTTTTGAAGTTGTGTCGGGGTTGAGAATTAACTTAACCAAGTCTGAAATAGTTCCGGTGGGCTCAATGTCAAATATTTCTGATCTAGCCACTATTTGGGGTGTAAAATATCGTCGCTGCCAATGTCATATCTTGGTCTTCCCTGGGTGCCTCGCATAAATCTGTTTCGATTTGGGAAGGAGTGATTGAGAAGATTGAGGGGAGATTAGCCAGCTGGAAAAAATTACATTTGTCTAAAGGGGGTAGAATCACTTTAATCAAGAGTACGCTGCGCAATCTTCCAACATATTTCCTTTCTCTCTTTCCTTTACTGGCTGGGGTTTCTATGAAAATTGAAAAGATCTATAGGAATTTCTTGTGGGGAGGTAAAGGGGAGGAAAAGAAATATCACTTAATGAGTTGGGATAAGGTATGTCAACCGATTTCAAATGGTGGTTTGGGTGTGTGTAACTTGAGGCTTTTTAATAAAGCTCTTTGTGGGAAATGGTTATGGAGATATCATTTAGAAAGAGATGCTTTATGGAAAAATGTGACAGATGTTAAATATGGGGGTATGTGGGTGTAGTTGATGTTCAAATGAAGTAAAAGGTGCTTATGGGATGGGATTATGGAAGTCTATTCATATGGGTTGGGGGGAGTTTGTTAAACATGCCAAATTTAAGGTGGGGGATGGATCAAGAATTCACTTTTGGCATGATTATTGGTGTGGAGAGTTTTTTTTTTTTATAAGATTATTGGTGTGCAGAGTTAACTCTCAAGAATGAATTTCCTTCTCTTTTTCAGATTGCAAGGCAGCAAGATGCAACTGTGGTTGATTCTCTCTCTTTTGAATAGTAGCACTCAATGGACTGTTGCGAAATGTAAATGATTGGCAAGTCACTGTAATTTCAGATTTTCTCAGCAGATTATGAGTTGAAGATTGTCCAAGGAAGTGTAGACAGTTAGTTGTGGATTCACATTTCAGATTCTCAGTTCACTCCTATTATAATGCTTTAACCTGCCAAGGTGTAAGTGATTACCCCTGGAAAAGTATTTGGAAAGGGTATCTTTCTTCTGTTGGCTTGTGTCTCATGATAAAATTCTGACAACAGAAAATCTAAGAAAGCGTGGTCTTTGTATTGTTGATTGGTGTTCTATGTGCAAGAAATATGGCGAATCAGTTAATCACTTGTTTCTCCATTGCGAGGTGGCTAAAAGTTTGAGGAATGTCATTTTTGAAAGGATGGGTATTTCTTGCGTGATGCCAAAGCATGTGGTGAATTTACTAGCCTGCTGGAAGTATGCTGGGCGGTGTCTACCTATTGCAGCCATTTTGGAAAATGATTCCTTCATGTTTGATGTGGTGTTTATGGCTAGAAAGGAATGGGAAATGTTTTGAAGACAAAGAAGGATCGATGGAAGAAATTCGGGAATTTTTCCTTAATCAACCATGTCTATGGGCTAAGGCTTTTGTAATGAATGGTGATGAAGTGTTGGAGTTTTTCTAGTTTTTGCTTTCTTTTTAGTCGTTGTACGTAGGCATTTCCTCTTGTATACTTCATGTGTATTTAGGCTATGCCTATTTATGGTAATAAACTCTTATTAATTATAAATAAATATATATAAAAAAAAAAAAAAAAGGATGAGAATGGGAAGAAAAAAAATGTACAAACCTGATCTCGTTTCTGTTCATCCAAATTTGGGGGTGCTGAGCTAGTTCTAGCAGGAACCTACAAACACAAAATGATCACACAATCCTTTCGACTATATTAAAAGAGATTACAAAAACTACTGAGAACCATTCAACTGGGAAAAACCAATAACGCTCATTTTGGGGATGTGAGAGCATTTGCACACCTGCATCCCATTCATGCAACCAGGACTTATGGACCCAAACTGAAAGGGGAATGCCTTAGACGCATCTCCAGGGGCTGATCCACAGAAAAAAATAAAGATTATATCATTAGTTCATTTGTCTAATACTACAAATCACTGCCAAGAAAAAAAAATAACATTGATAGTCTTCCACATTACAACAAATTTCATATAGTTAAAAAAATAATAGACATATCTCCAAAGCTTCAAGACATACCCTTTGCAGGTGTCGTAGGAGCTGTTGAGTCACAGTTCACAGAGGCAGATTGAGAAGTCGGAGGCTTTGGAACTGCTCGGGTGCTTCTCTGAGGAGCCAACAACTCAGTCGGCTTGGCAGCTGTGCTTGTAGTCGGCACATCAGATGCTGGTCCTACCATCAACCATAACAACAAAATCATAATCCAAATCAATCAAGAGGATAAACTCATAAAAAACAATGGAACTTCTATCAATTATAAGGAAACCCCACCAACATTCTTACCTCAATATTCACAAAGCAATAAAGCAGATAAAATATAATTTTTTTGTTCAAACTGTAAGGGAAAAATTCATACCATGTTGGGGCTGTACATGGGAACCATTCTGTACTACGGTACCAAGCGGCGTAGAAGCATTACTAGACTCCAATGATGACGAATTGAAAGTGGGCAAGCTTGCCCTGGATTGACCTCCTCCTTGTGCATTATTATTATTCTTCTTAACACTAAAAACATACACAAAAAGCCCAAGCAACATACAAAAAATGAAACCGCAATTCACAAATAACGAAATAAACAACCCTAACTCCCCTATACACCACAAAACAATCATAAAATAAAATAACTTCCCAAAAACGCCACGAAATTTAAAAAGAAAGAGAAAAAGTTTCCAAATCACAAACCCTAGAGCAATGATACCTGCGGTTGGAGGATAGATGGTAGGACGGAGAAGGGGCGGGCCCGCCGCCCTTGCCGTAAGCTCCTGAGGAACTCCGCTGCTGGTTGGAGCTTGCGGATCGCCTATCGGGTTTCCTGTACTGTGTCGTCTCGCTCTTATCCGACCTATATTGATTATGGGACATATATCCCAACCCTTAAATTCCCTCCTTTTTTCGCTTTTGTTTTGTTCTTTTCCTCGCAAATTTCTCTGCAGGCAGACAAACAAGATCCAACAACCATAAAAAAAAATCCCCACGACACTATTAAACCAACAAAAAACAAAATCCACACACATAAATACACAGAGACGGAGAGACTCAAGGACCTCTAAAGCGAGAGTGTAGAGCGAATTAGGGTTTACTGAGCGGTCATCAGAGACAGAGGGTGAAAAAAAAAACAGAGAAGGAGAGAGAGAGAGAGATGTAAAAGAGAAGAGGTAGCAGCGTAAGAGAGAGAAGAAGCAAAATTGGGGAGGGTGATTTGGTAAAGAGTATCTATCAGATTAAATTTAAAAATATTATTTAATTAAATAACCCAATATTTTTTTTTTCAGAAACGGCAAAGGAAAAGCAGAGAAAGAGAGAGAGAATTCGATTTCGAGGGTCAAAGTGGAAGGAGCGTTAAGGCTTCGTTTCGAATCTAAATTTATATCAATTTATTTTAATTTATTATTATAATTTTTTTAAATTTTAATATAAAATTTAATTAATTAATTAATTTTTTTAAATCTTAAAATAATAATAATAAATAATAATATTCTAATAATATTTTACCATCTCAATTCAATTTAATTCAATATTTAAACGCACCATTACATTAATTTGAAAAATTAAGTATTCTACTATTATTTTTTATTTTTTATTTTTATTAATATTTATAAAATATCTAAAATTACCGTACCATATAAACGCATCCTTGAGATTTTTCTTTTAGGGAGATATGTAATCGTTCTCTCTTTCTTCTTGTATATCTTTTGTAAATGAATATTTTAAGAATGATATGCGATAAAAATTTTATAAATATAAATGAGATAATTTATAAATAATAATTAGAAATTTTGAGTTAAGTATTTTATGAATTTAAAAAAATAAGACAATAAAAATTTGAATAAAAAATATAATAAAATTAAAATATTATTAAAATATAATTTTTTAATATAACTTTTATTTTGAAATTTGAAAAATACTTTTTTTTTTTAAAAAAAAAAATTTGAGAATGTTGTAATGATTAATATAAAAATATTTATATTTTAATGATATTTAAGAATAAAATAATATGAGAGAAGATGAGAACTATTTACATACATCCCCTAAAAGTAATATTATATACTATATTATCATCTTATTTTTATTCTATAATGTGACATATTTAGGAGTGGTTTGAATTTATAAATGAGTTGAGATAGTTTGTAAATAGTAAAATAAAAGTTGAATTATTTATTATATTTTGATTAAGAATTTGAAAAAGTTGTTTTGAGATCTGAAAAAGTTAAATTACTTATTATATTTTATGTGAAAATTTGAGAAAGTTGTAATGATGAGATGAGATGAATTGAGATGAGTTGAAGTGAATTTTAAATGCAAACAAGGCCTTATTATTATTTGATATATTTTTTTTAATTTCTAACTTTTTTTTTTCTTCTACTTGTCACCGACCTAATAGTTTTTCTCCTGAGTTGGAGATACTGTACGTGTTTCTCACGCGCATCTTAATTAAAAGGATGATGGTGTGAATAAATTAAAATTTTGAAAATGGATTGGAAGATGTTTTGTTTTCTTTAGGAAGAAGGAAGCATAGTATGGATGGAAAAGTTGATGGCGATTAACTTTATCGTTTGTGCAATGTTTTGTGACAAAGTTTCTCATTTTAGGAATTACTTGATCAGGAAATCAAATCCAAGTTAAAAAATATATATATATTTTAGAAAAATAAGTGTATTATTAATTATGATCAATATGGTTTATTACTAAATTTATTTGAATTTTATACGAATTTTCGTGTGATAATAATAAATTTTCAATAAATATTATAGTATATTTATCTTTCACTTTAAATATCTTGATCCAATAAAGAATAAATGTCTTGTATTTATTTATTTGCTTACTTCGGTTAGCAATAACTCTATAGTTCAACGAACATTGTTAATCACGTATCAAAAACATCATAAATTTCAAAAGAAAAAACAAATTGTCCAAAAATATTTGTGGTCGAAAGTCAAGCCCACCGATCAAAAAAAGGAAATAGAAGATACCTGTTTAGTGTTTTCCACATGGACGTATTTCATGGGTGACACATGTGGTTGTTTAACTTATTATCCGATTAAACCTCGTTTGATGGTAAAAATATTTTATTTTATTATTATTATTATTATTTTAAATTTATATATAAAATATCATAAATAATTTAATTTTTTTTTAATTTTTAAAATAATAATAATATTAAAAAATAATATTTTATTCAATTTTTAATTTTATATCTCAACTCGTGGTATCTTTTAACTCATTAGTCAAGCAGCACCTAAAACTACTAACTTTTTTAAAAAGAAAGGAAAAAAAAAAAAAAAAAAAAGCGACTTTTATTCCTTTTCTTCGAGTTGGGTTTTACTTTTCGGCCATTGGGATTGCTTAGGAGGGACTATAATGGGAACTCCCTTTATCACAACAAGCATTCAAAGTCGCTGTAAATGGTTGCATCAATGAAACAGCCGTTTTGTTTCCAACATTTCGTCGTTTTGCTAGAGTTTAGAAGAAGAGTCCAAATTATCAATAGGATGCTTTTTAAAAACGCAGTGTTCTGATTTTAAATATATTCAACCATTAACTCTGCTTGCTATTTGCCATATTCTTAAAGTCGGATTGATTGCAATGCTTGATAGTTTGAAGAGATTATCGTGTGTGTGTGTGTGTGTGTGTGAGAATAGCAAGTCCACAAGGTTTATAACATGAATTTATGCAACCATGAAGATATTCTATATCGTTTGTTTTTGCAGATGAGATGAGTTGAGATAGAAGTTGAAAATTGAATAAAATATTATTAAAATATATTTTTTTAATATTATTTTTATTTTGAGATTTCAAAAAATTTGAATTGTTTATTTTATTTTGTATAAAAATTTGAGAAAATTGTAATGATAAGATGAGTTGAGTTGAGAAGTTTTGTGAAAACAAACGAGACACGTTGTGATTTCATGTTTAATTCTACACATCTTGTTTCATGTTTACAAACGAGGCAATTGTAATTCTACACATCTTGGAATGTTTGGCCAAAATGGTGGTTTCATGTTTACATAGGAGAAACCATGTTACTGGCATGGAACTTAGAGAGGCCTGCATCCAACAGAACAGAATTTGTTGCTTTAAGAAACATTATTGGTGGAATTGGGTGAAAGCGAAGATTCTAAAGTTCCCCAGGCTTTTGAAGTTCAGAGTCAGCTTAAGCATCAATTAGGCAGCCCATTTCAAGTGGTGGGAGGAAAGGAATTCATTTTCTTTTCATGTGGGCTTTTTGTATGGTGCTGTCATCTATTCCCTTTAACCACTTTACCAATCAAACTGTGCAGCAGCAGGGCAGGGAAGGTTGTTTTGAAATCTTGGTTCTTTTTTGTTCTCTGCTCGAGTTTGTTTGCCTGTTTGTCTTCCTCTTCTGGTTTGTCTGTCATGAAGCATGTTTTTAGCAAAGCAAAGAGTAAAGGGATGCAAGAGTTGGTTGTACTTGTACTTGCAGCATTGATTACTTTGAAACCTTGATATCACCATGCAACTTCAGACAATTGCTTAGGAGATTAGGCCCTCTCAATCTGGTGAACCATATGTTGCCCCATTTATCAGCATGGTGTCTTTATGTTAACAAGTTTACATTTGCTGGCCATGCCTTGCACTTAGGCAAGCTCGACAGCTCAGGCAACTTTATAATCTACCCTTTTGTGTATGGGGTTGGCAGAGGAGAGAATAAATCAAACATTGAAATTACACCAACTTTATATCTTTTTCCCAATCTATAACATGTCTCTGCAATCTGCATAGGCTTGTTTTGAGTTCGGAAGGCCTTTGGCCTGAAGCTGCTGTTGCCGCATCTGCTACTGTTGTGTGTTCTTTTTTTAAGCAACTCCTCTGCTACTGCTGACTTGCTATTGTCGCTAAGGTATCAGCTGTTGTAAAGATTTTAAGGCCTTGTTTAAAAAAATATTTCATCTCTTCTTATCTCAAATACTACTCAAATATAAATACTTTCAAATTAATCATCACAATTTTTTTAAAATTTCAAACAAAAAATAAAAAACAATTCAATTTTTTCAAATTCACAAATAAAAATAATATTTAAAAAAATATTCTAACAATATTTTAATTTTATAATATTTTTTATTCAATTTTTTCTCTATCATTTCTCAAAATCTCATCAAATATTAATTTAAACTATCTCATTATTATTCATAATCATCTTACTCCTATTCACAAAATTTCCATCCCATCAAACACTCCAATCTTGTTATTGAGTTTTGGTGAAAAGCATTTCCTATTTGTGCGGTGTATATGGATTTCTGGTTCTTTTTAAAAGCATTTTCCCCTTCGTATTTTATCAAAATTGGTTTCAAAGACTCCGAGAGGGAATGGGATCTTTTCACAAACCGACGCAACTTTTAACATATCTTTTTTACTTTGGATTTTATAATTATTCTTTTACTTTTTGACTCTTGGATTATAAGCAATTGCCGTAAAATACTAAAAGGGAAAATATTCGAGGACGATCAGCTTCTCTAGGCAAATCCAAAAGAATGTGCTTGGGCCAGGTAATGCCTTGGCAGGCTTACTAGTGTATATATGCTCTGGGCTTGAGGGGCTGCCTTAGTTTGGGCCAAAAGTTGAGGCCTGGACAGGGTTAAGTACTAAAGGTACTTGGATTGTTACCTTTTTTTTTCTTTTTTCTTTTTTAAGGATAATTATAAATTTATTACCTTCTTATCAGCCTTTTATTATGTTATAGTGTATTTAAAATTTTTATTTTTTTATTATTTTATTTTAAGTACTTTTTTAACATTCTTAATCATTAAAAAAAAATTAAAAATATAATATTTCAATAATTGTCACTTCTTTAACCATTAAATAAAAAAAATAAAAGAAGTAGACTAGTAGTAAATGAATAGTAGTAAGTAGTAAACCTATCATTATATATATTTTTTAAATTATTTTATAAGTCAACGTAAATAATACACATAATAAAATATTTATATAGCATAATTTAATTTAAAAAATTAATTTTATAGCATACTTATAAAATAATGATTTGAAAGTATAATAATTTTTTTCCCCTTAAAAATCTAAATTTTCGTCTTCTTTCTTGTCGATGGTATCACCTATATGTCAAGACTTAAGAGTAAATGATAAAATCCCAAAATTATGTTGTGTCAAGTTATTGACAGGTAATTAAGCACAAGAGACATTTTAAAGATGATAATCAAAATATTTATAAAGAGAAATGTTAAACCCACACTTTGTGCTCCCAACAGTATTTAATTTTACTTAATAATCAAGAAATTTTTTAATGATATTGTAATTTTTTTTAATATTTCAAAGTATTAAAAAATAATACATGAAAAAAAATAAAAGAGAAAAATAAATGCACTATCGCCGGGAGCCCCATGTGTGGCTGTAGAACCAATACTCATTTATAAATGGTATTATTCCTCGATAGATAAAATGAATTTTCTTTGCCTAACAGGTTTATATTGACAATAACAATGGTTTTCATAATTAGGAAAGAGCATTAATATTGATTTTATTAAATTTATCTTTAAATTTTGATAAAAAAAAATTACATATTTTTCATAAATTTAAAATGTCTCTAACCATAATTCCATATTAAATTAATCATTGGATTAGTCAAAATAATAATGTAATATTATTTTTTAATAATAATATTTTTAGTTTATTTTGTTCATATTTTATAATTAAGCTAAATATATTTTAATTAATAATTTAATTTGATACTTAAATTATTGTTTTCTAATTTAAATATATTGTGGCTTAAAATTAGAAAATAATAATTTAAATAAATAAAATAATGATTATAGAGTGTGAACAGTTAGTTTTTAAATTTAGAGATGAACTTAAATGTATTGTAGTTTAAAGTTAAAGATTTTAGTGTATACTGAACCTAATACAGTAATTTTAAACACAAATTTATTAAATTTTGAATATAACACTTATTTGATAAGTAAAATGCCAATACGTTATAGCAAAGGCACCCACCTAAAAAATACCGCATATTTAAATAACAAAAATGCTATGTACAACCGCCGGGGGTAACCTTTGGGGAACCCTTGCCCCCGTGGCAAGTGAAACGACGTGTTTCATTTGATGACTCAAACGCCCCTCCCCAGTCAAGCAGATTCCTTCGTCTTCTCCACCTTGGTTGTCTCCACGAAGTCATCATCGAAGACTATGGCATCATCTCCACTCAGAAAACTCATTCTCTTCTCCACTCAGATTTGCTCTCCACGAAGCCACCATCGAAGTTCCCTTTGTCTTCTCCACAGACCCACGAAGCTAACCCCTTTGTCTTCTCCACAGACCCACGAAGCTAACCTAACCCCTTCGTCTTCTCCACAGACCCACGAAGCTAATCCCTTCGTCTTCTCCATAGACCCACGAAGCTCCCTTCTTCATCTCATCTCCAACTATATACCACCGGCTCTTGTAACCATGAGTGAGCCGATATATTATTAAAAAAAAATGAAAACGAAAATAAAACAGAGGGAAAATTGTTGAAGAGGGAAGCTGGAGGTTGTGTCGTCTGGAAGAAGGGGAGAAAAGATCTGCTCTGCTCGATCTTTGAACTAGAAGAAGAGATTTCGCCGTCTGAGTCTGGGAACCGTAGATCGCGTCGTCTGGGTTTGGGAAGAAAAACTCATTTCAATCTTGGGTCTGAGAAGAAAAGTTCGGCTCTGTTCGATCTCGAGTTTGGAAGAAGAGATTTCTTTAATCTGTTTTGCTCAAACTCATACTTATTTTCAGATTTTGATGGTTTTCTTTATGGTTTTGTTTTGCTCTTGATTTGTTGTGTGAAAATTTCATTAAGATGGGTGTGAATAAGTATGAGTTTGCTCTTGATGGGTGTAAAAATTTCGCTGGCAGAGTGAAATTCTTGAAGACGAAGGGGAGAGGCAGAGAAGGCGAAGGGAAGATGAAGGAAGATGAAGAGAAGTCTGGAGTGAGTTTCAAAACAGAGGGAAGGAGTGAGAACAACGTTTGTTTCGTTCAAAACGCGCCGTTTGACTTGCCACGGGGGCAAGGGTTCCCCAAAGGTTACCCCGGGCGGTTGTACATAGCATTTCTGTTTAAATAAATACCATTTTGTTGGACTGTGCATGCATGGGTGCTCTGGTACGTGCATTCCAGCTTGCAAAGTTCTCTTCAAGATCGGAACTTTTCACAGTACACATGTTGAACTAATCTTCTGAACTACTGATTTTGACGTTCTTGTCAATCTCACGCCCCTTGAAGATAAAATTTATAAAAGAATGAATAATATAGAATTTATTATTAAAAGTATTCATTTTACATATATATGATATAATATCATTTAAATTACATATCTCTTTAAATAAGTGTTAGGAATAATTAATTAGAAGCAGTCACGCAGTGAATATAAAGTGTGTACTGCTATAATAATTTTTCTCTAATATTACTCTTTATAAAAATGAGACGTTCTTGACTATATAAAGATGCGACACTTGAAACCCTATTAACAATGGCACAATATTTATTTTTACACGTTCGCTTCATTGATATCGTTATAAAAAAAATAATATTTATAGCGGATTATTTAAGAAAAAAATAATTATTTACGATGAAAACATGTTCATTTTAATTGATATAATTATTTTTATAAGAAATAACTAGTCATACATAAACAAATTTTTTGTAGTGATAATCTTGATCGTCTATATTAATTACAATCTAATTTTGAATTTATTTATCGTGACTTGATTTATCGTCTAATTTTGTAGTGTAATTACATTGATAAAATTTTCACGTTGTTTACGTTCATGTGATCAACACTGCATGACGGACAGTATAAAAAATTTAGCTCATGTTTTATTTGCACACAATAATTCCGAACAAATATAACTTTTTATCTAAAAATTGAATGTTCGACATTCTAATTTTTTAATTTTTGTGTTTTTTTTTTAAATGAAGAAAATAAATTAAATTACGTACGCACCCTGATCATCTCCATCGATAGGTGTGGTACTGATGGCAGTTCTTTCATCGGTGACCCTTCTGGCCAACGCAACTGATCATGTATAAACTGGTATTAATTCAGACAACATCGAAACTCCAAAAGCCTGTACGTAATATTTAAGAAAACTGTGTTCTGGTGTTCCATGTTCAAACGTTGAGATGATCGAAACTGATACCTTAAAAACATATAATCTTTTGGTTTACTAAAATTAGATCAAGATTTATCAGTTCAATTCGAAAGTTCTTGGAATATGAACTATTATATATATTTGTTATATATTATTTTTTTCAGGTCAACAGACATGACATTTTCTAATCTCTCCCTTATATTTCAGCTAACAGAAACATAAAATATTATGGTTAAAATTAAACTGCACGAAAGAGTTTATCCCAAGTCCTTTGAGATAACTAATATATCATGACCACTTAAAATTCTATATGTTTTTATCCAAATTAATCAACTGTATGACATCAAGATTTATATTATAAATGTTAATTTAATATTGGTTAATATTTATCTTTTATACCTCCTGAATTAGCTTATGATTCGGTTTTCATGAAGACTCGTACAACCTCAACACGGTCAATGAGCTGCATGGAAACTTGTTGGGTAAGCAAACTGTTGTACAATTTCTCATTGATTAGGTTTTGGAATGATCCCTTTTTTTTCTTTTGGTTTGGAATCTTTAAATGATCATGTTTATTATTGTTTAGGGTTGATTTTGTTATACAAAATTAAATAATCTCATCTTATATAATCATTACAATTTGTTTAAATTCATATACAAAATATAATAAACAATTTAATATTTTAAAGTCTCAAAATAAAAATAATATTATAATAATATTTTATTTAATTTTTAATAAAATATCTCATCTCATATCATATGAACTTAATCAAATGAGATCTTATTCGATGATGGCGTATGTGTCATGCGATGGTTTTGACTTCAAGTGCTACAAAATCACCGAAACTAGTTGTTATTTGGTTCTAGAAGTAATTAATAAGGTCCCTCCTTTCCCCCTTTCAAGGCTAGCCTAACTTTTGCTTAAACCAGCTTATATATAATAGGATAAACGTGTCCATATATAAAACCAGCGTTCTTAATTGACCCTAGCTTTGCATGAATATTAATAGGGGTTTGCGTGAAATAATAAACTTCAACGTGTTAGCATGAACTTTGGTTATTTATTTTATTTATAAGAGAACGGGTTATCTATCTGTGAACCAATGTAATTATTAGGTGCCATATATAATTTAATACACTACTACAACTCTTCATGGAACCCACAACCAGTAGATTATAAAACAAACAAATCCATACACTGCTTTTTAATAATCTTATATTTTTAATAATCTTTTATGTAAATCTTGATATCTATCTTTCTTGTGTTAGACACTGCTTCATTGCATGTGTTGATAGGAGTCGCATAACTCTAATCTTCACGTACGTAGGGGTGAGAGTGCCCTATTGGCTATTTCAAAAAGGGAGAAACTCGTTGAATCCATATGTTTTAGATCTCTGGTTTCTCTTCTCAAATTTCATGTGCATCTAGAGGCAAAATGTTAGAATCACCACCCATAAAGTGTCGATTTTGCGTTACAAAGATAAGAGTCAATCTCAACGTACACCTTGTTAATTTGCTTCATTTGTATATAATAATAATAGATGTCTCGTTGGTGGTGCGTTTCTTTCGAATCACATTTCTAGATGGAAAATCTTTTCTGGTTATTTTTTTTTTAGGGTATATAGAATGTCTAGACAATATATGTAGGGTATATATAATGCATTAATTAAGATAAGATTATTAGTATTTACACTAAAGATTAAAGAACATGAACATTAGTCTTGCATGAAAGTATTTTATCACAATATAATCTTTAATAATTGAATAATAATAGATGAAAGGCATTGGACTTGAATAATGGTAGGCATGTAGAAAGCCATTGATAATATTATAATTAACTCTCGTCTTTATGGATATGAAGGGTGATTAAAAAAAGAATAATATTATCATGCAGCCCATTTTGACTGTTTATATATATAGATATATATATAATTTTATTATGAAGTAATTATCAGTGTATTAGGCTACGTTTGGGTAGTAAACTCTTCTCAACACTCTTCAAATATTCTCGTACTTATAAAAATACTTCACATTGCCAAACAACTTAAAATACTCTCAATGGGACCCACAAACCCACTTTAATATTTATTCATAATTATTCACAAATATTCTATAATATTTATCATTATTAAATATAAATAAAAAATAAAATCATTATAATATTTATCACTATTATATATAAGTAAAAAATAATTTCACTATAATATTTATTTATATTATATATAAATAAAAAATAAAATCACTATAATATTTATCCCTATTAAATATAAATAAAAAATAAAATCACTATAATATTTATCACTGTTATATATAAATAAAAAAATAAAATCACTATAATATTTATCACTATTATATATAAAAAAATATTTAGACAATATAATATTTATCACTATTATATATAAATAAAAAATAAAATCACTATAATATTTATCACTATTATATATAAATAAAATCATTATTAAAAAAATATAATGATTGATGAGACTCACATATTTTTTAATTATCTATCTAAAACTTAACAATTTAAAATATTTTATACATTCAAATAATTCAAAATACTTTTAATAGGATCTATAAATTTATTTTAATTTTTACTTATAACTATTCACAAATATTTTCGATAGATATTTTTACTATTCAAATGTAATTTTAGTATATTTTTTTAATTTTTTAAAATTATTAAAAAATAAAAGATAAAAGATGAAATTTGTATTAGTAGACCCGAAACGGTCAAAACTGGCGGCCCACCAGCAGTACCCTTACAAAAATTGGATCACACGCCAACGCGTTTGATGTGATTGTTTTTCTATGTCAATTCTCACAGCAATGGCTTTTCATTAAATTGCAACGCCAGGCGAGGTTTGGGAGCGGTAGCTATTTATGCTGATCCTTCTGTTCAACGTTGAATTCTTGACCTCTTCAATAAAAAATTATGAAGGGAAAGGGACAAGCTAGACCCTATGGTAGTACCTATTCCACCATCCACTTACCAGACCGAAAGATTTGAGAGTGCAGAAGCAATTCTTTTTCAAAATTGAGAATCTGTACTTTGAGTTGAGTTAAAATTGAATTAAGATAATAAAATATTATTTTTTAATATTATAATTATTTTAAAATTTTAAAAAATTAAAAAATTTATTATATTTTATATTAAAATTTTAAAAAATTATAATAATAAATTGAGATAAATTTAAAAAACAAACAAAGCCTTAAAAGAAATCCATGAAACTTTACCCCAAACACCATACACAGTTTTTATAGACTATTCGCCCATATTTTCTTGCGCTTCCTTTCCGGGCTTAATATTTTATTATTATTTTTTTCTCAACTGGATCATTCTCGACTTCATGAATCTCAATTTGCATTTGTATCTTCCGTATACTCGATGATCAAGTTTATAGCTTTATTGAGTTGCCATCTGGGTTTTCTCTGTTCTGTTATCCTTTCCTCAGCCAGCTCTTGCTCTCCCATTTCTGTGACCACTTCCCTATCTGACAGTTCTTTTCTCACTTGGATTGCTTCCATTTCTCACTTCTTTTCTCAAGCTTCTTCTTCTTTTAAAAAAAATCCCCTTTGATTTCCACTATTCTGTTACTGACTTCTGCCCATTTGGTTTAACTTTATATCACTACCTCTGTTTTGTGGTTTTCTCCCAACCCTCCTAGTTTTTACTTGTTTTTTCCGAAAGCTTGTATTTGTTTCTACATTTATGTGCCATATTCGTCTCTCTCTCTCATTTCGTCTAACACGGTGCTGATGCTTTATAGTTGTAATTATTTATTCGTGCAGTTCTTTTCCGGGTTGATCCAATGACAGTAAAATAAGATAACATTTAGATTTAGGAACTTGGTGCTAAATTCCGCGCAATGAATTGTTTCTACTACTTTAAGGACAAATCCAGAGGCAGGGAACAAAGATCAGCCCCAGAGTTGAAAGAGCAAAGAAAATCCGATTATTCTGGAGCTGATAGGGTCAGTAAGTCTTCATGCTCGGCGTCTTCCCCGCGAGGTATACCACAACTGTATGAAGAAAAGGCTCATGGTTTGCGTGTCTTCTCATACTCGGAGCTCAGACAAGCAACAAATGATTTCAGTAGGCTTCTTAAGATTGGGGAAGGTGGATTTGGGAATGTGTACAAAGGTTCAATCAAGCCTGCAGAGGGAAAAGGCGATCCAATTGTGGTTGCAATTAAAAAGCTGAATGAGGATGGTTTACAGGTCAGAGTTTTAGATCATGTTCTCAATCAAAAAAGTTTCATTTTCCTTCAACTTTCAACACAATTTACTGACTTAACTCTCTTAAGTGCTCTGTCTCTGCAATTTTGGTGCAATAGCAGCCTGTAATTACATTTTAAATTATATTATCTTTCCATTGGCATTCCTCTGCTCACCTATTTTCCAAACGGATATTGTTTTTTCATGGACCTAAGGTAACTTCTATCTACTTTTGCTTATTACTCTTACCTCTAGCCACTCTCTGCAAACCGTCCAGATGGGGGAAGAAAAAACAGCTCTCCAGATGGTAAATCGGTATCCTTGCCAGTGTAAATGTTTCTATGTTGATCCTACAGATATATAACTCAAAAAAGTTTTTTTTTTTTTTTCAATTTTTTGTTTTCGACCTTAGAGCCCCTCTTACCTGGAAAAACTGGGTTGATACTTGATTGACCACCCTCATATTTAAGCAAGAATTTTTTTTTGTCTGGGGGGGGAGGGAACGGATGTTCTAGGTCTGGACCAGTTTGAGGCCCAGCTGCTTCTGTTCTACCAATTAAGGCTACTGTTCTATTAATGAGTTATCTTTAATGAGGCTTCATGAAGGTTTTCCTGAAGTCCAATGGATGGCTGGGACCATCGCATTGGTACATATACCGGTTACGAGGAGTGAAGGATTGGGCATCAGGATTCTATGACTTCTCTCTCTCATGGCATCTAAAATTGAAAAATGATAAACACACGTAACTTTTCATAACGAGTAATGTTATATACCACACTCATATCTTACTTTCATCATATTAAGTAAGATGTGACACATTTATCACTTTCATCCAATGGTGATGAATGTGTTACTTCTTACTTAATGAGATGAAAATAAGAAGATAGTATGGTGCATAAAATTTTCCTTTTCACAATATATTATACAATCATGTTTTAAAATAAAGGATATCTTTATCAAATGCCTTATTATTTTACAAAAATATCTTGGTTTTAAAATTTGAAATTACGGGGCTGCTTATCTACTGAAAATGAAAGCATGGAAAAGGATTTTCAAAATCTTGGCCCTGCGCCATTGAGATGAGTGGGATGTGCACAGCAAGCCGCTCTCCCTAAAGTTCAACCTTAAGATCCCCCCACCTGAAAAAAAAAAAAAGAAAATGAACAAGAAGAGAAAAGGAAAAACGAACCATATATCTGCCCACACATTTGATGAAAGATCTTTCTTCCTCTCGATTGTTCTTGTTGTTTTGTTTCTTTCCATGCTAATGTGCTTATTATTCCCTTGATTTTTTATTATGATTATATAAGGATTTTGATTTTCTGAATGGTTCCTCTAATTTGCTGTTTCCAATATAGGGCCACAAACAGTGGGTGGCAGAAGTTCAATTTCTCGGTGTTGTTGAGCACCCTAATCTCGTCAAACTCATAGGATACTGTGCTACTGATGGGAGAAGAGGAATCCAGCGATTACTTGTTTATGAATACATGGCAAATAAAAGCTTAGAGGACCATCTTTTCAGTAAGGCACGCGCAGCTCTTTCTTGGAAAACTAGATTACAGATAGTCCTGGGAGCAGCTCAAGGACTAGCTTATCTGCATGAGGGATTGGAAGTTCAGGTTTTTCCCAATTAGTTCTACATCATACCTTCTACTACATGTTATCTTCAAGATTCAACTTTGCTCTTCGTTATTGTTAACCCTAAATGCATTACTCTCACGTTGAAGGTAATTTTCCGAGATTTCAAAACATCCAATGTGTTGTTGGATGAGAATTTTGAACCAAAGCTTTCAGACTTTGGGCTTGCTAGGGAGGGGCCGATGGCTGGGCAAAGTCATGTTTCAACAGCTGTAAGTGTTGCATGCACTTGTTTTCATGAGCATTTTAGGTCGCATCACTGCTAACAATTTTCTTACTTTATATATGTTAAATATATACGAAGGTTAAAAGCATATTTAGCCTATGTTTGGATTGGGAAGTGATTTCAACTCATCTCATCATTACAACTTTTTCAAATTTTCACAAAATATAATAAATAATTCAATTTTTTCAAATCCCAAAACAATAATAATATTAAAAATAATATTCTAACAATATTTTATTCAACTCATCTAAATCCATCCCATCTCTCAATTCAAACGGAACCTTAATATTTCATATGTTATGGTGAGACAGAGCATAAAAAAGTCATTAAGTACAATTTTATAATAGATATATATATGTATATATATATATAAAAACGTATACAATATATCAGGCAAACAAAAAAAGCTTCTAGGATTATACTAAAACTCGCTAAAATATTGCATTATACAACCTTTTTTCAACTACAATGATTACTTTTTATTTCATCTAGAAAAAAAATGATGGCTATATTTTACTTGATTAAAGGGGAAATAATTGTGAAATACAAGAATGAATTTGTGTGAGACCACTTGGATAAGTTTTCTGCCGTTTCCAACGGGCAAACCAATGGGTGTCAACCAAAGTATAGTAAATATAATGGGGTTGCTGACCCAAACCGATACTGCCATAGATTATACTTGAACAGACCGGTCAGTGTATGGCTGTCAAACAGTATTGCCATAGAGGTGGGTGGTTGATTGTAGGTCGGTTGGTCAGTTTGGGCTGAATCTTAACTTTGGCTAGACCTTATCCTGTTGACTGTTGTTGATACTATGAAGGATGCCAATACGGTACGGGATATGAATAACATTGATGTGGAGTTTGGTGGTGTGAGTGGTGCCGATCCAACCGCAGGAGGCAGAGATGAGACGAGAGATCGAGAGAGGAATAAAATGTGTATGGCATTTGTATTGTGCCTCTTTAAAGTATTGCTTGATTCATCAACATCCAGAATGGACAAGCAACCCAACGGGCGTCTTAACCCTAAACCATAACTGATACACGTCAGGTCAGCTGGGTCTTGGAAATTGTTGATCACCTTCACCAGCAAGGTGTGTTTCAGATAAATCATTAATACCTTAATCAACCTATATTGCCATATTGGATTCACTCTACATATTTACACCCATTTTGAAGATACTAATGTAATGGTCTCTTGGATCTTCAAAACTTTATTGGGGATTGCTGCATACTGTATGTTGAAGTCAGGTGATGCATGGTTAGAAGAAAACTCAGGTTGCATTGGAACCACTGTAATATATTGTTGTTGTGGTGCTCATTAGAACACTTTTGATGATCAGGTGGTTGGAACATACGGATATGCTGCTCCAGATTACATCGAGACTGGTCATCTGACAACTAAGAGTGATGTGTGGAGTTTTGGAGTTGTACTATTTGAGATTCTTACAGGCAGGAGATCATTGGAAAGAAACCGCCCAAGGGCAGAACAGAAACTTTTGGAATGGGTGAAACAGTTCCCTGCTGATAGTAAAAAGTTCAGCTTGATAATGGACCCTCGACTGGAAAACGTTTATTCTAGTAGTGCAGCTCGAAAAATTGCAAAGTTAGCGGACAATTGTTTATTGAAAAGTGCTAAAGATCGGCCAACGATGAGTCAGATAGTAGAGAGATTGAAGCAGATAATTGAACAATCCGAGGATGGTAACCCTTCTGAGAAAAGTCTCGAGTCCTTTGAAGATGACCCAGTTGATTCGGATAAGAAGAGGAATCAAATGGGGGCCTCAGAATCATGGAAAAGGCGGATGACCCAACTGTCAAAACTGGGTGAGCATGTGGAGGGAGCAAGTAGAAGAAGATTTATGATAATGCAGAGGGCCCAAGTGCCTTAATAGCTTTATTCCCACTCCCAAGATTCATTTTTGTCCAATTTTAGGGTTTCATGGCTGTTAATAGCGTGTAAAGTGGTGGACAGAAACACATCGGATGAGATAGAAAGTATGTTAGATTATGGTTTTTTTTTTTGTGTACAGGTTACTGTTGGTGAAACATATTATGGCAGGCTCTGTTTCCTTAACTTCTTCATCTTATTAGTTATTACAATCTCCTTCAGCTTCTTTGCTGACACTTATTTTTTGAGGAAATTTTCTCTGCGAAATTATCAAGTGAACTTATTATTTGATGAAGATTATAAATTTTACTTGAAGTAAGCGGAATAAAAATGTAGGTGATTGTAACAAGTCCTCTTCAACGAATTACAATCAGAAAGACAAATGAAATCTAAGATAAAATTGCAGTTTATACCGTCCAAAGACGAAAGTGCGTGGTTTTTCAAATAATTAGTTTGGCAAAGAAACAAATAAGTCTTTTGTCCTCGAAACAACATTGTTTCTCTTTCACCGAGCTGCTCACATTGCAGAGAGGAGGAGCTGCCCCTAATCTCGCATTTCTCATGACGACTGTCTCCACTGTCAAACATTTCCATCACAGTCCAAACTCAAAGTCTCCCCAAATGCTCTCCAAATAGATAAAACCGAAAACCGCAATTTGCTGGCCATAAAGCAATGTAGAAGGGGCTGGTGCACACTTCACCGCACAATTCAGAACCCGGAAGCTCCGATAAATTTATTCCGATTTATCAGTTCAAATCGTTTTCGTGGATGTTGGAGAATGTTTCATGGGTACTCTATGAGGAACTAGTAACTTATGTCGATTTACATGGGACTTGAGATCAAACGTTAAGAGCTTGTGACCATATTCCAAGTTTCTTGTGACCACGCCACGGAGATCAGAGTATAACTAGATATTCACATTCCAACAACACTCAGAAATTGTATCTATCTCTGTTTTTTTCTTTTGGGGGGTGGTTGAGGAAAATTATATCTACTTACTTAAATCGCCAAAAATACTGGCTTCAAACATCTTTTCTGCAAAGAGAATCACAAGTCAATCAAAGATGAAGGATGTAAGATTCTTATTTCACAGGCAATTTAAACCATGAAACCATTCAAAATAAAATTAAAAAAAGGCTCAAAACTATAGTGTATCAGCTCTGCCAAGCCTAAGGTCGGCAACATGTCAACTTCTTTTGGCAGCATGAAAGGCATCACCAAACGGCTACTTGTCGAAGACGTATTCACGCCCATTGTTGGTCATCAGCACTGAGGACCTAGCCAAGTCTCGGTAATTCATTTCTGGATCCATGCCAATTAAGCTTTCTTCTCATTCAAACTAGACTGAATGGAACTCTGCTTTCCATTTGGCCATAAGAAATTCAGATGTGTATAGATTTCTGCTTCTCGTTGCAAACAGGAAAAATATACAGACAAGCATAATGGAAAAAGCCACCGGCTAAAACTTCCACACCAACACAACTCAGTTGAACAAGAGGCATCCTTAATATTTTCTTTGATCGGATGAATTCATTTCACGGACATGCTCTGCAAAGCTAAAATATTGAGTTGAACAAACAACTTTAAAGGTGGTAAAAATTTTGCCGCCGGGTACTACAATGACCACCATTGCATCCTTGCCTTAGCGGCAATAAAAAAGTAGCCCTTATTTCAACTTGACACGAACCATCTCTTTTCATCATCTCTACTAAATCATTCTTTTCATTTCCTTTCTGCCGTAGTGGAATCAATTTTAGTCAAGTCCAACCTAGTCTCGATAGGAACCAGCTCAACCCAATGACTTCCCCTAATTGATGCTGCTTCCAACTTATCACCACCATTCAATTCATAAAATGCCCTCGTACCTTGAGAATAGCTTGCACCACACTCATGATTACAGAAGATTCCAGTCACGACAATGGTACTGCTATCTAAGTCAACTTTCATGCTCCACCAAAACCATTTCCAATTAGTTTAAGAGAATTCTGATTTGTATCTCTGTGAGGTCTATTTCTATAAAAATAATCATATGTAATGTACATGAGGAAATCCAGAAAGAGGTTCTTTGCAGATGTTTCTCTGAAAAGCTCTTCATCTTCTTGTATATTACTGTAGGCCCTGTCCATTATTCTAAAGGTAATTTCATCAAAATCAAATGAAATCTCACTCAACTTCTGACACCACATCAAGGCCCTCTCAGGCATCCCCTGCTTGCAAAAGTGAGACAACAACACATTGGTTGTAACTACGTTTGGAACAAAAGCCATCTTAAGCAGTTTTGCAGTTAAAATCAGGGCACGATCCAGTATATCACTACAAATGCCATTAATGATGGTGTTGTATGTTACTGTATCTGGAACAATACCTGCTGTAACAAGCTCATCCAACATCATTACCACTCGATTCACTTTTCGACTGCTGCAGAAACCATGAATGCGAATATTATACGTAGTGATATCTGGGTCCCAGCCACTGGCATACATTTTATCCACCAACTCATCTGCACGAACCATATCGAATGCTTTACAAAAACCACCAATCAAAGTGTTGAACGTGACAATATCGGGGTACAACCCGGTTCGCTGCATGTCCATGAAGGCATTGATTGCTGACTTCATTCTACCCTGTTTACAAAGCCCATTAATGATCATATTGGTGGTAAATATATCTGGAAGAAGTCCCTTTTGCCTCATCTCCCTCTCCAATTTTAATGCTTCATTCAGGTTCCCATGGTTCACAAACCCACCAATCAAAGAATTATATGCAAAATTATTTGGCACAAATCCTTTCCTTGACATTTCTAAGAACATATCATATGCCTTCTCCACCAGACCTGCTTTAGAAAGTCCATCTATAAAGGCTGAAAAGGCAACAGCATCAGGAGATACCCCACTTTCTGCCATCTCATTCCACAAACTTTGAGCCCCTTCCAGATCTCCTATCTTGCAATATGCATCCAAAAGCACTGTGTAAGCCACTTTATTGATGGGAAAACCCTTCTCTATCATCATACACAAGAGCTCTCTAGCTTCTTGCAGGCTCCCGTTCCGGGACAAACCCAGTAGCAAGGAACTGCATGTAGAAGATGAAGGACTTAAATTGTATCTAACCATAGTTTCATACGTCTCATGGGCATTTGCTCCCAACCCAGCTCTGCTATAAGCTGATATAATTGAGTTAAAAGCAATCACGCTTGGAGTTATTCCTTTCTCAAGCATATCCTCTAAGAACTCTGTGCCCTCATCCAACCGACCTGCCCAACACAGCCCCGCAACTGAAATGTCATAGAGTGAACAGTCCTGGAACAATCCCGGAACAGATAGATCCCCTAACAACCTGTCACCATCCTCTTGTCTTCCATACTTGAAATGCCCTGCAACCAAAATATTAAAGGTTATCCCATTAGGAGATATGCCCCTCTTCCTCATTTCTTCATAAAGCATGTTTGCCTGATCAATGTCCCTTGCCTTAACATACCCATCCAGCATAGTGTTATATATAGTGGCAGTCAGAGAGACACCCATATCTTGAATTCCATCAAAGAGCTTCCTTGCTTGCACCACATTTCCCTCCTTACACAAGGCATTTACCACCATATTAAATGTTACAGCACTCGGCTTACAACCCCTTGCGGACATCAAATGCACCCAACTAAGTGCATCTGATGTCCATCCCCTTATGCAGTATGCATTGATCACAATGTTATACGTAAAATCATCAGGTTCACACCGAAATTTCCCCATCACATGTAACAAACTCTCTCCAGTTCTAACCATACCTTTTCTGCAAAAGCCCAGAATCATAACGTTAAAAGTATAAGTAGAAGGGCGAGGCCCCCTACAAACCATATCCCTAAACATCTTCCACACACTACCATAATCACCAACTCTAAGCAACAACGTGAATAGAGTTGAAAGGGCCGATAAACTCGGCGTCAATCCTCCCTTCCTCATCCTATCCAAAACCCCCAATGCCTCCTTATCCATTTCCACATTCACAAAGCACCTCATCAACGTGTCTAGAACCGAGTAATCGGACTCATACTCATGGTGACCGTTCCACATAAATTGCACCAATTCCTCACTCCTTCCAGCCCCAATTCTCTTAATTATCCACGAGACCATGTCTTGTGCGAGAAACCGAAGGTTCTCCGCTGCTAAAATATGCGCAGCAACACAACACAACCGGACAATCCCCTCGGAACAATCCCGAAACGCGCATTTAAAGAAGGCAAACGCGGTTTCTCTGTTTCCAAACAGTTTCATTATCTTAACTAAGAAACAAGGGCAAAAATTTTGCGAAAATCCCCTCAATACAAAGCCTTGTCGCTCTTTGATCATCTTGGATAACCCTACAGCTATTCTTCGCCGCTCATTGGAATTAATGGAACCAAAACCACTCGAATTCGAATCGGTACGAGGCAAAAATTGTTCCAAAAAGTCAAAACTTTGATAACTATAAGTCGAAGAAGAAGAGTTAAAGGAGGCAGAGTGTGAGGGTTTATGGGTTTGGGTTTTGGGGAGAAGAGTAAGATTGAAAAGAGCAAGTGTTCGAGATGAAGAATGTACCTTGAGAGTGTTGCGCACCACGCAGCGCACATTAGCAGACATCCGAGGGTGCCGCGGATCGTGGTCGGAGAGGGCTTTTTTGCACAGGGAGAATGGTTTTTTCCTTTTCTTTTCCTTTTTTTTTTTTGGGGGGGGTTCGGGTTTTGCAAAAACCGGACCTTTTCTTTTGAAGCTGGGCCTACTCAAGCAACCTTATGGCATTGGGCTTGCCTTATTATGGAATGGGTTTTAAAAGCATTAAGAAAAATTCAGATATTTACCATCTTAAATTTTAGAAAAATTCTAAACATAAGCTTCAGATTCTGTACACTCACTTAAAAATATATGATCTTATTTTTTTATTCTCATATATCATATTGTGAGGCTTCTGTGTAGCACAATTCTAAATTTTATATTGATGTATTTTAAATTTGACAGTTATAAATTGAAGAATGCATTAACCACTTCATTTTTTCAATCACTTCTAATCATGTACAGAGCCCACTATTTTATTAATGACTGTCGGTATATTTTTATTTTACTCGAAACCAACATATCATGTATAGATGTAACTCTTAAGATACGGTCTATTTGGAAACACAATTATTTTTAGATATTTTTAAATTATTTTATTATTATTTATAAATCATTTGAGATATTTAATATGCAGATAGAACCAACCCGAATGAGGGTGGGCACACACCCAGCTGTGTATCCTTTCTAACGTTTACGCCTTAACGGTGTCATGGAAGACTTGAAGCTTTTCCTCATTTTTTTTGTAAATTTGCTTGAATTTGATGATCAGAATAGACCCACAAATGCTCGCTAGTTGCTTACAGCCATGCCATCATCCACTACCACCTAAATTTTGGAGAGAATCTGCCATGAGGCCCCACACGCCACTTATTAGCTCAAAAACTTCGTCAAAAAATCTCTTTTACACCTTTATGTAACGTCTCTAATGATATAAGTTCTTTATAAAAAAATAGATTTCATTTTAAAAAAGTGTAAAAAAAAAAAAAAAATATGTTGGATTTACTTTTTTCAACAGCAGTGTCTCACGTGATCCTTGCCTTGTATCATTGTTACCTCTTTACATCTTTCTAGCTCACACGAGAGAGCTATTATATGCGTTGGATCTTAATTGCCTCTCCTAAACCACTCAATATGGCTTCTTCGTTGAGACTCACATTTAAGGTGATCTAGCCAATGATCCAAATTCCAAAGACACAACTTTGGATCAAACGTACGTACGTGATGTTGATTTCAGCTTGGAAATAATAATTAGTATATGATAACAAAATCTGAGACTTTGATTTGGCCACGGCTCATAATTTCTCTGGTGATCGATCGATCGATCTAACAGTCAAAAAGACTCTGCAACACAAGGTAAATCGCTGCTTTTGAAACTTCATCGATGACAATATTCCTACTGCTTGATCAGCAGTGACATTTGTTGAAACTCCTCTCTCTCTCTCTCTCTCTCTATTTGCCAAATACTTCTTTTGAGATGAACATGCACGAGTAAAGAGATGCAAGGGAAAAAAAAAACGGTTGATTTTATATTGAAATAACTAAATATTGATTTTAATGATTCAGAATGACAGTAAGTTACTTTTGTCATTCGTGAAGGAAGCCCTTTTGTGAGCCAGTTTTGTACTGCGAATAGCTTTTTCCTTCTGGAGTTTTGACCTACTCTTTATGCTAGACAAAGAAAAATTAGGGAAAATACTAAATAGCAGCCCCTTGAAGCCAGCAGGAGTTCTACACAAATGGATTTGAAGGAAGAAACCGGAGAATATGCAGCAGCAGAAAGAAACCCAAAACTACAGTGTAAAATTATTCGAGAAAAAGTCTCTTAATTGATATTCCATTGCCTCAAATTTTGGAAAGAAAAGATTTAAACAAGATCTGATTGCACCGAAAAAGCGCAGCCGAGTTTCCGCTGGGCGCTTCCTCCTACGCAAAATCTCTGGTGGGCATGCATCCTCTTAGGCCGTGTCAAACCCGCATCGATCTATGCATGCCCACCGCTTTCTACTGCTTTACAAAGAGTAGACTCAGATCACATCTAGCTTTGTCCTCCACGAACTTTCACGCGGATTTTTTTTTTTCTAAATCTGAAAGATCCTCTACTCAGCTATATAGCATGTAGAGATTAGGCCACCACTAGCGTACTCGTCGGTACAGTCTTGCTTGGAGTGGAATCCTTGTTGGTGTCTGATTTTCTGGCGGTTCTATTTGAAGAAGAGGCTGAAGAAGGAGAAAGCTTCCAGCTCTTCTTCTCTTTGGCTTCATCAATCTCTATCTGTTCGTGCCTGCACTCTTTGCTACAGAACGGTGTGTTCCCTCTGCAAAATTTCCGACACACAAATACCCATCAGAATCTATTCAAAATAATCACAGAATTCAAAGAAACTGTTAATTAGAAGTACTGGGATTATAGCAACTTCACGAGTTCAGATTCTAACATCTCTAGGTTCACTGGATCTATACTTTTTCATTACAACATCGTGAAAGGCGGGTAAATCCAATCAAATCAATTTATATGTGTAAATAATTGCGTGCAGAAGAAACCAACATCGGAGGATTAAGATGATCAAGAAAGTGTATGAAAATCGTGATGAAAAAACAAATAACAAAAGGCAAGCTAACCTGTACATGAATATGTCACTGTTCAAACCTAGCGGTTTCCGGCAAAGGAAACAAGCTTCAAGGAAGTGGGACTTGCTGTAATGATCTTCAGGTTCCTCGGAATGGAACATGATGCCCGATCTCATAGTGAAGAAACTATAGAGATGCAGATTCTTAACTCACAGAATTAACAAGGAAAAAAGCTAGGATCTTTAAGGAGTGAAATGAATGCTGAGAGGGTGGAGAATGCACAGGTAGAGTGGCCAAATATAAAGACTTTAACAGGTTGCCTTGACTTGTTACAACCAGGTGCTACATGGATCACTGTGGACAGATGGTCTGCTCCAATTAGTTTCTTAATACTGTTAAGAAAAATTATATTAATTATTTCTGTATATCACACATCAGTTTTTATTTTTTATTTTTTTTAATGTGATATATGAATAATAAATAAATTAATTGAATAAATTAAAGATAAAAAAATTAAATAAAAATATGATATATAGTAAATGAAGGTGATTAAATAACAAAAGTTAAAAGTTTTTTTTAATAAAAAGGAGTGGTTTTGGAGATTCAGTGGGAATGAATCCATTGGCTGAAGTACATGCATCTCTCTGTTTTCTTTTCTTTTCTCTTTTTGGGTAAGTTTTTGTTTTTGTCCTTTTGCCCTTTGTGCAGTGCTTTTTAATGCTTGGTCCCTTCTATGTTGGGTATTTGTGGTACAGCCATGAATTTTAGTATTTGGGTTCACTTCACCTAGACTCTTGTAATAGAACACTTCGATACCTATGGCCGATGTTTAGGTATCATGAATAGTTTTCCGTACATTTATTTCATAGCCCGATGTAATGGGATTTTATAGTTACAGAACGATGGAAACTTTTTTTTTATTTTTCTTTCCTCCCTCTTTTTCAGATTTAATCTAGATTAAAGGACACAAATTGCTTTACTCAATGTAGAAAAAAGTGGGAATCTTTGCTTTTCCTAGACATATTTTTAATCTCAACCAGAGCATGTCGGGCGGCATTGAGAGGTTGAAAAGTAACAACACGGAAACTTCCTCAACTTTCATGTTCCCTGCCCTCGTCAACTACTGTCTAAACTGACTCTTTTTAAGAAAAAAAACTACCATCTAAACTCAAATTCACTTTGTCCAACTTAACAAAATCTCTTACATTTTAGTAAAAGAAATATTTTAATTATAAAAATATTTTACAAATTAATGTAATTTGACAAGATATATTAAATAATAAAATTATTTTTATTATAAAAAAAAATAACGAATCATATAAAATCATATCAATTTATAAATTTATTTTTATAAGATCTTTTATACAGTAATAACACTTATCTTTTAATAATTTTGTTTCAAAATTAATTATTTGTTTCGAGGATTTATTGGCAAATGTGAACTTAACGAATGAGATATTGTATTCTCTAAAAAACAAATTGTTATTCTTTATAATGATTTTTAAAAACATTCACATATCTAGCATGTCGTATTTAAAAAATTTAAATTGAAAAATTTAAATAATAGAAACGAGTCTCACCTAAAGTAGATATTAATACTATATGTGCTGATTTATAAATAGAGAGAATAACGGGAGATTAGGGAAAAATTAGGTGGCGGGATATATAAATCATGAAAACATCTATGCCAATAATTTGAGTTAATGAAAATCATAGGGAGGGGGTGGCAAAATGGTCCCCTCACGTCACACCTCATGATCTCTCTAGACTCCACATGGACCGCTCTAAGACGTCGTTTTCCCCAACTGGTTGAATAGTGAACCGTAGGCCCCACAAACCCCACCACCCAATGGAAAAAGAAACAAAACAGAACAAACAAACAAAAAAAAAAAGAGAGAGAGAAATCATATAAAAACGCCAACCTTGGAGCTGAGTTGGTCCGGGACCCACATCCTCTGAAAAACAAACAAACTGGGACCTACGTGACGCACGGCCGTGCTGGCTCTTATTTCCTAGTGGGCCCACTAGGTCCTTGTCTGCCGGCCCCACAGCCACTGCCCGTGTCGCCCGGTCACCCCTGTCAACCAGTCTAACGGCTAATAACGCCCCCTTCTTAGTGCCCGTCACACGTGCACCCTTCATTTTTGCACCAACGCAGCACGCACACAATTATTGCACGTGCAACGTGGCACCCGTTTAAACAAAGCAAAACAAAATCGACGCAATTTCCCAGTTCTATATTTCTTGGAGCTGGCACGCTATCTTAGGTAAGTGGCATCGACGGTGGAGATTGCTCCACGGTACGAAGGCTGTGATGGGCTTTCATAGTTCACAAAGCTCATGTGAGCTTAAAAACAAGTCAATAATGTAATGTGAAATTATTGTCTTTTTATATATATATATAAATTATTATTAGTTATAATGAGATGCTTCCTTGTTATTTTACTAAAAGTAAGTCAATGGAGAACTATATATATTTTTTTTAAATTAAATCATTTTTAAGCATTTCTTTAATCAAAGAAATTTAATTTGCACATGTGATCAAGATCAATTAAATTATTTGGGATCCCTTTTAGATATCATCATGATTTCGCTGTTATACAATCTATTACTTCTAACTTTAATAAAAGATAGTTGAAACTTTAGCTTCTAAAAAAATGACCAAAAGAGAACTTAGGAGGGAATTTTTCTAAGAAAGATACACTTTTCTTTTTCTTTTTTTATTTTTTTTTAAGTTACAAAATTAGAACTTGTTTAAAACCACTGTTTGAGAAGATGACCTACCACTTGAAAAGATGTTTGGGTTTATTGGCCCATCCCATTATTGTCACCATAGGTCCACCACCTATCTTACGTCTTTTTTAAATAGTAAAATAAAATGAGATAATTTTAAATAAAAATTAAATTATATTTAAATGTTAAATTAAATTGAATTGAGTTAAGTTAAGATGAGATGATAAAATATTATTAGAATATTATTATTTTGAGATTTGAAAAAATTAAATTGTTTATTATATTTTATATTGAAATTTGAAAAAATTGTAATGATGAGTCGAGATGAATTTAGGAAGCAAACGAAGCCTAAGAGTAAGGCTACTATGCCTCCCATGCTATTTTTTTTATTTTTTTGCTTTTTTTTTCACATTTTTTAATCTTTAAATATTTTTAAAAAATAAAAATATTCCGATACACTTAAAAATCATTTCCTTAATCACTAAGTAAAAAAAAAAAAGTTGACTAGCGATCAAACTAGGGCGGCAGAGTATCTTTTTCTAAAAATTAAAAGTTGAATAAAATATTATTTTTTAATATTATTATTATTTTAAAATTTAAAAAAATTGAATTATTTATCATATTTTAAGTGAAAATTTGAGAAAATTTTTAATGATGAGATGAAAACGTTTTTGTATTCAAATAAGATCTTAAACTATGTTTGGTTAGCGTAGACAAACGATTTATTATTTTTTTACTACTATTTATATATTATTGAAATCATTTCAGCATCTAAACATAGCCTTAATGATCAGGAGACGGATCAAGCCATTTCAACGGGTGTCTTTACGAATTATCACATACCATAATAGTTATCGTCATCTTATGAAGGTGGGTCACAGAACAGCCCTGCATAGTGTGGTTGGCCCTCGTTTCAAAGAGGGAGCCAGCCACCCGTTGCAGGGATTGGGGTGGGACTAACATCAGTGGTTTTGCCTTCCCCTCATCTAGTGGTCCAACTATCCCTACTTCCCTTGCGTTTTATTTTTATGTTTATTTATTTATAGAGAGGGGTAATCATTTTTAAAAGTTCGTAGACTTCATTTTGTTAAAAAATCTCGGATAAACACTAGCTTTTTTTTTTGGTGGTGAAGGGGGGATTATTTTCTAACTTACGTCTTAATAATCTCTATCATTATTTGCTGTTGTAATATATGATCAATCATGAATTACGTCGATTCTACAAATCATCTGCCAACGACAAAAAGAGCTGAACTTTATGTGAGCTACAAACATCCATCCTTTTGTTTGTCTGTTTGTTTACATATTCCAGTATAAAATTGACTTGTAATGGGCTTTGATAACATGACAATTATGCACTGAAAATGATATGTGAGGTGTTCAGGAGCGTGTCAATCATAACAAAATACAGTTTGGAATTCAAAAGCATATTCTGATGTAGTTTCCAGTCTAAGTTATGTTCATAATTCAAAGGTTTTGTGGGCAACAGGTCAGCTAACATGTTTATAACTCAATTAATCAGGCTCCTCACAAGCTCGTGTTGAGTATTTTAAATCTAATTTGGTTATTAGGAGTTTAATACGTCTCTTAATGGTATAATTTATGAACATTAGACATGGGGAGGATCCTGTTGTTGGAAGAAGAGGGTCTATGAAAGAGTATCAGAACAGAACACAAGGAAAAGAAGAGATGAGAGGAGGTTATTTTGATCTTTAAATCAAAAGGAGAATAGAATAAAAGAATGGAGGCAAAAATCCTCGTTCCTTGGAAGTTCTGCTCCAACTTTCTGAATGCCAGAATTCACATTTCAAGATTATTTCCACCAAACCCACATTCAACGCAGAAATAAAAGAACCAAATGTCTTGAGAAATATTGGCTCCAGGAGAAAAATCAGAGTCATTGAGGGTAGCCATAAAGAAGTAAAAAGTGACAAAGTGACTAGATCAAGAGGGGAGCACAAACACAAATAATATTAACCTGTCAGAGCAGAGTTGAGAGCACTATGCATATCAACTCCAATTTGAGCTTCAGCTTTCTCCAAGTCAGTTGAGGCTGAGCTCAGCTTCTGTGTGAACTCTGCGAGCCCCTTCTGGACAAGAGTTGGGTCAATTTGATCAATAGGCACAGCCTCGATGGCAACAACATCTGCATATGAGTTTGCATGGATGAAAGCAAAGCCACTGCTGATGAAATACTTGGTCACTTCATTCCCTTCATGCACTGACAGGACACCGGGTTTCAGCTCTGCAATTGTTGCTACATGTCCAGGAAGAACACCCATTTGCCCCGTTGTTGCTGGTATTATGACCATGTCAACCTGAAGACACAAACATCAAGAACAGTGATTTATAATGATGGGCAAGAAATTTTCCTTTAGGTGCACTGTACAGGTATTACCTCTATAAGCCAGCATAAATATGCATGTTATCCACTTGGACTCAGGCAGAAAAGCAGGAAATACAATTTGAGTTTCACCAATGACAATTATGCACTGAAAAACATGATTATTCCCTTATTAAGTCCTACATCTTTCAAGCAAACTTCTTCTGCTTTTTATTCTTTTGATTGGCAGGTTATACACACACCCCATGGGTGTTGAACTCATGGCCTAACCTTCCACTCCATCCTTATAGGGGAAGAGTGATCATTTGAGCTCACTGGTTACATCTTTCAAGCAAATTCTCCTTTCATCTTCATAATTTGCAAAGAAATACCACGGATATTAAGGTCCAAGGAAATTAAATTGCATTATAAGTGTTATCAACATTCCTTTCATAAAAAAAAAGGGTGGACATGATGACCGTCTTATGAATTGGAAAGAATATTTTTTCTTTTTTGATAAGTAGGAAAACTACATCTTTCTAACAATAATAATGTATACATATAATTTACTTATAAAAGGAATAATGTCTGGTTTTAAGGTATTCCCCCTCGCTCGCTTAGAGTTACCTAGATAATATGAAAAATCCTAAGCCAAGCTAATATGCTAGAAGTAGTGCTACCAAGATTCAATAGTTTTTTTCAAGTGAAAATATAACGAGGATCGGCTATATGTCCTAACAAATTATATGTGTAACCCCTAGGGGTTGGCTCAAGTGGTAAGAGCCTTAGTCTAGGTGATATGCTCCCTCCAGGTCTAAGGTTCGAATCCTCTTGGGTGCAAACAATTTCTAGGGACCATCAAATTGGAAGAATTTTACCTTGAATTATCCGATGTGTACTTGTGAAAAACTTATTGTTGAAGGCCTGTGCACCCCTGGGATTAGTCGAGATTTTGTACCCTGACATCCAGTGCCAATAAAAAAAAATTATTTGTGTATGTTTGTGTGTGTGTGATCCTCTGATCAGTACCAAATTATAGAAACAACATACTTAAGCAAATGTACTTAATAATAAGGGGGAATGTGAGGAAGTTTTGTATCAGAATAGTTTGTGGATTATTAACCTTCTTCAAAGGAACGCGAAAAACAGAATATTTAAGTTGAGTAATGCTAATACAGTCGTAGATGCATAGTTCCGCGCAATCATTTTAAAAAAGAGTGGGTCTACTATTAAAAAATTAATTCATTTTCATGTAGATCTCATATTTACTCATTTTTTTCAAAGAAATTGTGCGGTGCTCGACTCAAATATCATCTCATTTTTGTCTTCCGGGTAAAACTTGAAGAATGGTGACTTGCATGGAAGAAAAGGACTGAGGACTCTTTATAATCCCAAAAAAAACCCACAAGTAACCTATTCCCACTTTCTGAATATCCATACTTTCACAAGGATCGCATTGTTAGATTTACTGACCCAAAGCCCCGTATTTTATGGACCACAACAAGTTTGATATTCAACATTCGAATTAAATTAATGCAAAAACCAATTTGGAATCACAGAAAAAAAAAATCCAAAAAAGCAATCCATCAAACTGACGCAAAAGGCGTACTACTCGACCTCGGAATAAAAAATAAAACGAAACCCACTCAAATTCACATCAAAATAAACCAAAAGCACAGAGATTTACCCTATAATAAACGAGACTCGGGAAGAAGAATCTGGGCGAGACTGACCTCTTTGGTGGACAGCTCGGAGGCATACGGGAGCACGAAGTTGACGGTGAGCTTGGAAGGGATGGAGGAGGGAATGGAAGGGCGAGGTTTCACGAAGGCGATAGGGGTCTTGGGGGGTTCTATGTTTGGTACCACTTTCTTCCAGGCCTCCACGAAGGTGGAGTCCGCGGTCGGAGCCGCCGGGAGATCGGTCGAGAATGGTCGAACCCAGGACCTAGAGGAGGAGAGAAATAATGATCGGGCCAAGAGGCCACTGGCTCGGCGGAACATGGGGTGAAATTGTTGGGGTTGCTCGGCTCTTGCAGGATCGGAGGGAGATGGTTCGGGTGCTGCTGGTTGGGTACCTCGAGCAAATGTAGGGGAATATAGGGGAAGGTTGGTCAGTGACAGTGTCGCACAGAGTTTTGGTAGGGCCTGCAAATGGGCTCTAAAGGTCCAGCCTCTTTGTTCGGAAGATGTTGCCCATAATCCAAATGCCTTTACCAACCTACATCCGATCCACATTATTAATAAGTCTACTTCCCCTCTTTAAGGCCCAATTCAACCTTCCTACAATTTATACAAGAAAATCGCCCATCAATCAAACAAAAATAGTGACAATTACAATTGAGAATATTTTAGCCTAAAATATATTACATAAAAGTAAATTTACAAAATGATGTATCTTGATGTGATACGTTAGATTATAAAATTATTTTTATTATAAAATAGATCTAATATATTACATAAAGCCACACCAGTCTGTGAATTTATTTTTATAAGATTTCTTTATGATTGTAATATTTCTAATTACAATTTAGTACCACATCATCTTACATAAGTTTGTAAAATAAATTTGTATATTTTTCTTTAAAAGATAAATTAAATGATCTTCTCATTCGCATTGGATTGATTAAACAAGAACGAACCAGGTTTTACAATTCACAGTGCAGGTTTGGTTTTAAATCTTGGGAACAACTATATCCGTTAAACAAGCCATATGGGTTACTTTAATATTAAAGGGTACCATGATTGCATTGGCGTGCCTACTGCCTTCTTTTTTTTCTAATTGAGCAACATGTATTAAAAATTAATTTAGTATATGAATCGTAACCATGAACTGCTAAGGGATCAGTCAACCAAACGACACATGAAATGATGAAAGAGTGTTTTGTCTCTGGGGATCTTTGTCCTGCTTGTTGTATATGTGCTTCCCCAGTACCATTAATGTTTACAGAAAAATAAAAGAGAATAGCTTTTTTTGATTCACATTAATAAAAAAGACCAACAATCACAGCTTTCCAAAGCATGCCAAGAGTCCAAAGGAAGCAAACACTGAGGACACTGGACAGAGCCGGCAGCCATTTTTAAAATTATTAGTGTACCTTCAGTTTTCATCTTTCTAATATTATACATGTTTCGTCAAGTATTTTAAAGCTAAAAACCCTCTAAAATTCATCAACAAATAAAAAAACCCTTTTCAGTAACCATGTCTCGATCAGAGGGCCCATCTCGGCCACCTTAGATGAAGTATGTCAATCCCAAGTTTAATGACTTGGTTGTTCCAGTGGATTCAGCTCACCTGATTCAATTACACCCATCTCTCTCTCTCTCTCTCTCTGAAGTTTGTGCTGATCTTGAATGAAGTCTTTTGGTACATCTTTACTGCAGAAAAACGAACTGGGCAAATATCGTGTTGTTTCTTTCTTATGGGTTGATTTTCAGCTCTAGAGGGATTAAAGCACAATGATGATCTTCTTTAACAAGATGATGACATTCATCATATCATTTCGGTTTACATGAATAAAGTTACCAACATGAGCAATGCGAAAAAAACTCTGGATAACTCGTTAGTTCTGAAGAATGCATTGAATACCTGCACTGCCTTTGTCCAGAACCGTATGTTATTTACCTTTGAAAGATAATGAATTGGCTGTGAACCCTTGGATGCATATATCTTGCAGTAAGGCTTATTATAATATTACTGCGTTTTCTTTCTGGTTCTCATGATTTGTCTTTGTCGTACATCATTGATTGTTTTTCCAGACAAGCATGTATTCCAAAGCTCAATTCACTTTAATTCAATATTGCATCTCCAATCATATGTTATTATTTAGTGATTTTGCCATAATCATCATTACTTAAGTGAAAAAACGTGTAAACCTTTGAAAACTTTTGTTCCCTTCTTGATGATCTGAAGATCTAGGAAGGTGATGCCATAAATCAGTAGGGGGCAAAAAAATTAAAAGGACAATACAAACATATTGAATATATATGAAAGAAAAATTGCTCTAAGTATCGAGAAGTATTAACTACAAAAATATTCTATAAAAATAAACTCGCAAATTGACGTGATTTCATATGATACGTTATATCTACTTTACAATAAAAATAATTTTACAATCTAATACACAAAATAACGTAAGATTATAAATTTACTTTTATATAATTTTTTTTGTATGACTAAAGTATTTCTTATCATATTTCATTAGAATTAGTCTGGCAAGTTATAGCCAAGACTATTGTTCAAAGACAGCAAGAAGAACCGGCCAGCTGCAGATCCAAAAAGCAATGCAATTTTATCGGACACAATGATTCTATATTCTCTTTGGAACACACCAAGATTGTCAAGAAAGCAATCTCAATGACAAGTGCCAACTGCCAACCCACACACATAGGGAGCTGAGAGAGATAGAGAGCATGTGACGTGATTACAACATTTAAGATAAGATAAATGCTAAGTAATAATATAATGATGATGATGATGATGATGATGATGTTAGTATAATGAAAGGGGATTATGATATGATCATGCTGCTATGTGGTAAGGCTAATTAATTCCATAATGAGAGTGACGTGCCTTTATTGTATTATTATTATTATGGAATAATGGAGCCAGCTTCTTTTCTTGGTTTTGCTATAAATTCCTTGCATATATAATAATAATAATAATATAGCCTTGGATCTGCCTCTCTTATTCTTGTACGTACTATGTGTCTCCTATGTACATTTTCTATTTTGCTTCTTCTTCCTTGTAGCAGCACTTCGCGCAGTAGGTGAACTAATTAAACAACTAATAATACCAACCATATTTACGGCTCCGTTTATCCCATTCATTTGAATACAATTTCTATAAGAAAAAAGCTATCTGTAAGTGCCATGCGTAACCGTGGGAGAGTTGGTGCCCACGTGGAAAATGAAACTATAGTGAAATGGAAAATGATCCGTTTTGTCCCCATCCTTCGTCTTCCCATGAACACTTCTTCCCTTTGATCCAAATTCCCTTCTTTACAAAATCCATGAATCAAATGCGAATATCTGACCGCATTCGGCTCCATCCCCTTCGACATCATTCCATCAAGCACTCCGACGACATCTTCAGCTTACACAAGCTCTGAATCCTTATGTTATAGGTACCAATACCAAGGTGCACCCCATGGTCCTACATCAACTTCATAACTTTCCTATTGTTCTCGAACTTGTCCTCCTTGTAAAACCCAGCAATCAAGTTCCCATAGCTCGTCACGTTTGGCTTCACAGATTTCCTCTCCATCTCGACCAACACCAAGTACCTGTTACTCGTAGAGTCTAAATCCCAAAACGCCTTTATCATTGTGTTGTATGTATTCAAACCTAGCTGGATGAAATAAATCTTAGGGAACTCAAGTTATATCCGTTTCAGCTCCTTGTAATCCTTGGAAAGAAGACAAGCGAACAACAATGCATTGAGGGATTTGACAGAGTGGTCGATACCCATTCGGTCCATTTGCTAAAAAGTCTCGATAGCCTAGTGGAGTATTTTGGCCTGGCCATAGAGTACAATGGCGTGGGATGCAAAACGCTCGATTTTGAGGTTGGGGTGGGACTTGAGCTCCTCTTCGAGGAATTGGAAGATGACATCGAAGTGATTGGCGCAAGAGAGCTTGGAGACGGTGAAGGAGAAGACGATGCGGTTAAGGTGGGAGTCAGGAGTGAGGGAAGCGGCACGACATATCTCAAGGATTTTGTGGGGGTTTTGCTCGGACTTGAGGAGGGAGAGGGCGGCACGGGTTTTCTCCTTAGAGGTGAGTGGGTGGTGGAGTTAAGGGATAGGACCAACGACTTGGAGAAGTGGTGGCATTGGGCGATGAGGCTTGATGCGAGAGCTTGCTGGATTCTATTTGCAGTTTTTTTTAAAGTAACGGTTGACATGGCAGGACGACTCCCCTGCGATTACCCACCGTGACTGTACGTAGAAGATTTCTTTGTATAATAATACCTTAGTTTAATGTTAAAAAATACACAATATTAACAATTCACGCGTAACAATCCAGACAAAATTTCAGTCGCAAGTAGACTTATAATTAAGAGTAATGTTAGATATAATCTTAGGATGTGCAAACCTCTGCGCATTTTTCTTTTTAAAAAAAATATGTTGCCCACTATTAAAAAGATATTGCTTCACGTGGTTTCAAATTTATTTACTTTTTTTAAAAGGGGAATGTATAGAGCTTGCATATTTAGAGCACTCTCAATAGTTTATGTATCTTATTCTTTAAAATATATAATCAAAACTCACTTTTCCTATTTTATATACTGACTTTTATAATATACCATACATCAGTTTATCTATTATTCTTTACATCATTTAAATTTTTTATTATTTAATAGTTTGTTGGAAAAAAAATACAAGAAGAGAGAAACTATTGTGGGAGACAAAGTACATGAAAAAAGAATAAATAAATAAAATATTTTTATATTTGTGTATAGTTCACGCTACTGCATGTAGCTGAACACTATAGCAAAATAGAAAATAGATTTGAAAATACATGATCCATTGGAGGCAATTTTGAGCTACTTTTTTTCGAATTTTACATAAAAATGAGTTTTATAAAACCTATTGAGAGTGCTCTTAAGAATGCAAAATATAATTTTTCATAATTTAAAGGAATTAGTCAATGTTATAATTAGAGTTATTATAATTTTTATAAAATATAATAATCCATTCCTCTCAAATAATGTGGGGATTTCATTTACTACATTCAAATACTTTATCCGACCTTATAGTATGGAATACGCATTGTGTGATATTATACAATGGGAAATATTTTGTATCTATTTTTTTTTAAAAAAAAGTAAACCTTTTACTACCATAAGCATTTATGTTGGTACTAGCGGAAAAATACTATAAATTTCTTCAAATCAAAACTTTAACAAGGTTCCACACAACTAGAACAGAATGCTTATTTTATTTTTTATTTTGTATTTACCTTATTAAGTGAAATTAGTTGAGAATATAAAATTAAAAATGGTACAACTAAATCCCCAAATCTCAGGGAATTATGGTAATTGGTGGTGGATGAAATTGGTAATAATCTCCACTTTTAAATCACAAAAATATTATTTTGGAGCATAAAAATATTTCAAATTTTGATGCTAAGAAAAAAAAGACTAATAAGTTATAAGTTGATTAGATATAATTATGAATTGTGTAAGTATTGTATATTCATTTAAAAAAATATTAATATTAAAAAATTATTATTTTTATGTAAATAACGTATTTATTAGTTTTTTTAAAAAAATACAAATAATATTTCTCATAAACTAATGCCATCCATTTCCAATCAAACCCTCCAAGAGTCCCAGCTGTCGACAAAGGATGAAATGAAGGAACCCAAATGGCCCACACAATTACCAAACGGTAGTACCTAAGCCATGGGTGTCATTCTTTTATATCCTCTCTCTCTCTCTCTCTCTCTGTGAATGGAATGAATGCGCCGGGCAGAGGCAACGGCACTCGCATTTACTCTTTTTATCCACCGCACTGTGCTCAGATTTCAGAGCTCCACACCACCACCACCCATATAAAATTCAAGGAAAATTGTAAGCAACCGAACCCACCCTCATTCAATGAGTTTCGGTTCACCCATCTCGAACCACCCATCTTCTTTCTTTATACATTAAAATTTATTTCCGAATTATATTACTTTAAAACCGGAAGAAATATAAGAAATAAATATACCCCATTTTCGAAAGGAAATGAAATTTTCTCATACTATTTTGGGTTTGAATTTAGAAGTTTTAAAAGTGGTTTTAACAGTCCAAAAATATTTTTAAAGAAAAAATAGTATACTTGGTAAATTTATAAACAATGCTTTAAGCACTTTAAAAAAAAAAATTTAAAATCCACTTTTTAAAAAAAAAGAAATTAAAGTTTTTGTTAAAAAAAATTACGGTAGATAATGTTATATTTTTAAAAAATTATCGTAAATAATTTTAAAAATATTTTAGTTGCTTTTTTATCAAAAAATAAATATTTTCTTAATAAAATTTAACCATTAAAGGCGCTGTTATACTTATAAACTATCAAAAAATAAAAAAATTATAAAAAAACTCACCTCACGTGCCTCTCACGTTGTCCCGTTTGCACACGCTCGCTCACTGACCTGTCCCAGATCTTTCAGTATTGCTCGGACAACATTTATAAACCTTCCTACGCGCCATTTCTCTCTCTCTCTCTCTCTCTCTCTAAGATTTTATTTTCTCTACGATGTCGTTTTCTTCTTCTTCATTTCCGCCGCCTCCATGGCTGAACGTCCTCGGAGGCACAGTCACGGACTCCACCGCTACCTCTGCCTCGCCACATTCGTCGTCATCCATGAAACCTAGCGTACTTGTTATCATCTTTATTGTCGTTGTCACCATCATCACCTCCGTCTCCCTCTGTCTCCTCCTGCGCCACCTAAACCGGCGTTGCATCCGCCGCTTATCTACCTCCACGTCCACGATTTCCACTACCACCAGCACCGACGAGGAGTTCATCTCTGCTCGCCGCGTCTCTCCGGAGAATCCTAAGAACTCGTTCGTCCGAACTCTCCCTCTCTTCCACTTCTCCTCCATCACTCGCCGGTCCTCCTCCACCTCCTCTGCCGACTGCGCCATATGCTTGTCCAAATTCGAGCCAAACGACCAGCTCCGTCTTCTCCCTCTTTGTTGCCACGCCTTCCACTCGCAATGCGTCGACACCTGGCTCGGTTCCAACCAGACTTGTCCGCTATGCCGGTCTTCCATTTTCGCTTCGGAGTCGGACCTCATGAAGGCCTCGCTCGCTTCGTCTAACGGTGCAACCTCCGCAGCAGGAGAGAGTTTTAGGCTGGAGATCGGAAACGTGAGCCACCGTCGAGCCGCTTCGGACACCGGCGATACGCGGAGGTCCTATTCCATCGGATCGTTCGAATACCTCGTGGAGGATGACTCCGAGATCAGTCTGAGCCACGCGCACCGGAGGAGCTTGTCGGACAAGGAGGAAAGCGGAGCTTTACCGGTTCATCCGGACATGGAGTCCACTCTAGCTTCCGAGATAGCGGCTGGAAGAAGTTGGCTGAAGGAGTATATTGATAGGCTCTCATTCTCACTGTCATCCCGCGCGTTGTCATTTCGGAGCTCCGGAAGGTTTTTCACTGGGAGCAGTCGCCGGAGCGAGATCACGGGGATCGGAGATTGTGACCTCGAAGCAAACCGAGTCGGCGAAGAGATAAGCGAGATGTTCCGATGGCTATCAGGGGTATGATTGTAAATAGGAAATCTTCTTAGGACAATAATGAATTTTCTGAAAATTACGAAATTTTAAATAGTTAAAATTCCACTCTGTTATTTTTTTTGCAATATCCACTCCATTGACTGTTTGAGAAACTGCAAACAATTTTAACTTTGGAGAGGATATGGCAAAAACTTGAGTGGGAATAGTGGAACTTTTATTTTGTCGCTGATTTTACGGGCATTCATTTTTGTTATAAAGAATATTTTTTAGATTTTATTTCGGAAAATTTTGGACGGTGTTCGTTTCTATTTTTGGGCAAGGTTAACGGTTGTGATTGGATTTACGAAATTCTAGGAAAAAACACCATTGCTATCATAATCACTAAGGTTTCGTTTGGATCATTAACTACTCTCAATTCATCTCAATTCATCTCAATTCATCATTATAATTTTTTCAAATTCTAACACAAAATATAATAAACAATTCAACTTTTTCAAATTTTAAAATAATAATAATATTAAAAAATAATATTTTAACAATATTTTATCATCTCAACTCAATTCAACTCATTTCAACATTCAAACTCACCCTTAGGCTTAAGAAAAACAAAATAGTTTTCTAATATAGATTTTAATTTTACGAGTGAATTGAATTGAATATGATTAATGCTATATACTATATCATTATTTTATTATATAAAATATGTTATATTTATTATTATTAGATAAATATGTTACATTTTATATTTATTATATAAAATGAGATGATTGTGTAATGTTTAGAATTTTTTTTTATCGAATTTTGATGCTTCACGGTCTGGTAGTTGATCACGTACGGTGTCTTTTCGCTGCACTCATTTATGATCCATCACCAACCATTTTAATGTATAGCCTCTCTCTCTGTCCATCTGTTGACCATTTGATTTGATTTGAATGAAGATATGGTAAAGTTAATCAATAATTTGATCTAAACAGATTCAGATTTTCTTAAAAAAGTTGAATTATAACATTTATCTCAGCAGACTTTGCAAATTCTAACACAAAAGAATAAAAACTAAATTGATAGTGTTGACCATTATTCACCGGGACAGGATAAATTTATGGGTAGTGGCTCTTTCTTTTGGGGATTCCTAGCTTGCTGAAGTTGTTAGGACTTGGGAGAAAGTTGCTGAATTAATGCCTTTCAAAGATTCTAAATTTGAGTAGTGTACTTTTTAATAAGTCAATTCTTGTGATTTCCTTCCCCTTTTTTCGCTTAATACTTTCTTAGCATAATGTCCTTCGATGATAATTAACATTATTTATTGCTATAGCAATTGATCTATTAGGGGGTGTTAATGTTTAAAAATAACGCAATAGTTTGGAAGGAGATAAAGATCTATTCCTGACTCAATTGTGGTTATTTTGGGCTTCGATTAGTGTTGTGTGGACTTTTGGCAGTGGTTTGGTGCGATTGTACGATGTCCGTGCATACATTCATGTCGATGAACAGTAAATAAATGCAGAGAAAATAAATAGAAAGAGACAAATTTACATAGTTCGGCACTAAGCCTATGTTCACGGGAGTTTGAGGAGGGGAAAATTCACTATAATATGTTTGTTTATAATCTCTCATGGTTTCTCGTCCTCTCTGTACAATGGAGATCTGAGTTCTATCCTGTGATTTTCATCCTCTCGTTGGAGTCTTTGTAGTAAGGTTGGAGAATGTGAAGTCTCGAAGAATCATGGCCAAAAGTCCATGAAGTCGTTTGGTTTTTTCCTTTTTATCTTTTGTCCCCTGCTTTACGTCCCCTCCCCCTTATGCTTTATGTCACTTTACCCTCCTTTATGTCCACTTCCCTCTTTTCCTCGTGATACCCTGACATATTTCTCAGCCTTTTGTCCCTTCCATTTTTCTTCTTATTCTTTCCTTCTGATGAGTCCTCCCACCTTAAGTTGGGCTTAAGAAACACTATAGGCCTGTTATATTTTATCCTTACAAGGGGTATAAAAGATTGGGCTTGTATTGGGATGGAGATACCCAAAGCTTCAGCCCATGCTCAACCCATCATTGTTGGTGTATGATGTCTCCATGTTCATATGTTTTCCTTTTGAAATATTTTCTTTGGGTGGGGGAGAGGATGGATTGGATGGAAATGCTTCTTTGGATATTATTGGAAGCATTCGTCCAAGTCCATGCATGGAAGTGAACCGCAACTTCAAATCGAGTTCTATGTGTAATGATGTTCGGAGACAAATAAACTGTAACCACTGTTGTAGCAGAAAAATATATGGCAAGGTCAGGGATATGATGCTAAAAAACACAGCAGTGCTCGTCTTCTGAGCCCCGTTGCATGGAAGACTGCTTCCACTGTAGCACCCTTTCTTTTGCTTGATCCCTATGCCATGATCTTCAAGCACAAACGTAGAATTTCTGTCCGCTGCTGAATAGAACACACCAAAAGGACTTTTTATGGAACCCAACCATGCCCATTCCCACTTCAGCATGTGATTTATTTCTCAGTAGAGATAGAGATTTCTTGTCTTTAACTAGAACATGGGGAAAGGCTAGCAATTGCTCAAGATACTTCGATTGACAACCCACAATGTGGCCGATTATGGTGCTAAAAGTGGGTAGCTCTACTCCACAATTGGGAGCAAAAACTTCGGTGAAGTTATCTTCTGAAGGTTCACAGTCTACAGTGTTGTTGCTCGTGCAGTTCTCCTTGCATAATTCAAGATGGATACTGCAAGGCCATGCACCCGAGACCAGGGCTGTCGTTTAGGTGCGAAAGTTTTTGTGCAGTTCGATTCTTGTTGATGATGTCCACAAGCTCGGTTGCAGGATTTCCTGCATAATAAACATCATTTAACAACCTATGTTAGAAATCATGCAGTCCAATTTGATGCTAGAAGACGAGTGCTGTGACAAGGAATCATCAACTATTTGTTATATACTCGACCAAAAAGCCCTACTCTCTCAATGGTAAGCACCTGCTTCTGACAACCTTGGACACTTTGGCCCTCTCTTGAGAGATGGGGACCAAATTTGGATTGGGTTACTTGGATTGAAATCCAACCTCCCCTCTGAACATACTTGAGGTGTTCTTGCTTTGATTTGATAGGCCCCCCACTCTTTCTATAGAAAGGGCTCAGTCATCCTACTGCTAAAAGTGGATAGTTTAATCTCTCAGAAATAGAAACAGTAGTGGTGATCCCAATTGTCATGAATTCCAGTGCGATCAACAGAAAAGGATGAGGGATCCCTCTTCCTTTGATTCACTATTGCGACAAAATTACTCTTGGTTATCAAAGTTGACCTCTTGCAAACAAAGTTTCGGAATAAAAAGTTGCATCCTTCATTCATTAATTTAAGTCTTATTCATCTGATACGATTGAAATCCTAACAACAGATAACCACTGAATTAAGAGCAGCTAAGGCTCTTTATTAGGATTACAAAGATAGACCTAATGATAGTAGCAACTAAAAATAATGGGACCCCAAGAAACAAACTCCTTAGCTACGTTGAAGGCCAAACCATGCCAGAACTCCAATTCATGCCAAAACTCCTCCTAACACCCATGTACTGATCTTCTGAACACAAGGAAAACAACCGTGTCTCTTCTCCAAATCTGAAGGAGTTGTGGTTGTTGAAGGTAATTTATTAAGGTCAAGCTTTCATTTTTTTTTGTCATGTCAGGCAGTGTAAAGAAGTAGAATATAATCAGAGGGCCTCTAAAGGCAAGACATCAAAAGGCAATGTGGTCTATCTAGAGCAGTCTAAGCTTCCCATGGAATTTACCTCCTGTGATCTCCATGTACTCCTCCTTTTTTTTATTTTTTATTTTTTATTATTATGTCGGGGAACCTCTCCAAGGCAGGACCCTTCTGATTCACCCTGCAGAGTAAACCCCAATCCCGTGCACCACACCTTCAGAAATTTCCTTACATGAAAATTGTTAAATCGCTGGCTTTTCACCAGGAGGTGTGGCTCCAAAGAATTGTTGCACTCGTAAAATGTTGAACCTTGAACCTTGAAGGAAGTAATACCCCAAGAGCAATGTCTTCACCACTTGGACCAATCCCTTGGGTTGTCTATGTACTCTCATGATTACTCCTTCTAAGTAGCCATTAGAAGTGAAGGATCCTAGTCATTTTCTCTTATTATGACATTAAACTTATCTTGCTATGGTACCAGGAAAATCCAATAAATTGTTTGGGGAACGAAATCTGTTCCAATTATCCACCATCATTTCAGGCCAGATTCTCAAGCACGCTAATTGCACTGGAAAAGTAACTGAATCTATGTAAATATCCAGTTCCATTATACAAAAGCACAAAAGTTTGGCATATGCAAAAACCACAGATGGAGAAAATACAAACGATGACACGAATAATTAAACTTGCCGAAAAAGGGAACAAAAGCCAAAATAATAACGCCGGAGGCAGATAGAAGCTTTAAATCGAATTTTCAAAACCATTAAAAAGAATAGAATGGGTGATTACAGTACCATGGTCCTTGCCTCTTGGCAGTCACACCAGCCGCTAGCAGCAGAGGATACAGAAAAATGTACTCATATTGAAAGAGCTTCTTCACCATTATCATCAAATGTGAACTCATACGGGTTTTGCTTTACAGGGAATCTGAGGGAGATTAGAATCTGTGGGAAAGTAAAACGAGGACAGAATTTTTTTACTAGGAAAGTGTAGGGAGGAAATTGAGTGAGTGACTACTAATATTGATTGCAGTGGTCGTCAAGTAGCCGTTTGTGTGTTGTGTTTTGGGATTTCTTTTCCTTGAGAAATGGAGCTGATTTCAAAACGTAGAAATCTGCTAGCCCAGCTTTCACTGATGTGTGTCTATAACTAAACTATAAATGAGCATTTTCATGAGCAAAAATACAAGCAACGGAAAGAAGTAATAATGCTGAGCATTGAACAGCACAGTCCGATAAACAGGGGAGTTGGAGGTTTAAAGTCAGTTTTTTATTAAATTTGTAAAATTATTTTTAACATCATTTTTTTTTTCTTTTTGAAAGGAACAACATTAAAAACTAATGAAAATGGCTAAAAAGAAATGAAAATCTAGCAATTAGTTAACTTATAAGTTATAACTGTTAGACCTCACACGTAAACTGAAGCCCACACGTGCGTGATTTTAAGGCTTTAAAGGGCACACTCGCCTCAGGGGCTCAAAGCTGCCAGCCACCTGCCTCCATTTCTGTTTCTCTCGAGTATTTTATCCATGGCGTCTACTTTCCTTACATTACCTAAACCCTTTATATACAAACCCAGCGCGCCCTCTCTATCTGACCAGAAAACATTAGGTGCTACGCTAAGCCCGTTTCAGACATATCTTCCACTCCTGTTTTTCTATTTTTCTTAGATGTTTCATTTTTAATTTTTCTCTTTCGAATTGTTTGACTGTTTTGTGTCTGGGTCATCAATAGGTCTGCGCAGAAATTCTCTCAGAGTCAACGCCATTTCCAAGAAATGGGAGCCCACCAAGGTATTTTTGTTCTCATTGTTTCTGTTTTTCAATCTCTAAAGTTTTTTTTTTTTTTTTTTTGGTTTTGCAGCAGTTATTGCCAAATTCCTGCACAGAAATATTTATGTTTTCTTTCCTAAATTTACGGTTTTTTTGGCATAAAACTATCTGATTTTGTTTAACGCAGTTGTTATTGAGGTTTTTAAGTTTTACACTAAATGCCATTTTGTGTTGCAGGTGGTTCCACAAGCTGATAGAGTGCTTATTCGTCTTGAGGAGCTGCCTGAGGTATGATGTCTTTCGTTGCTTGTGTTGTGCAAAAAAATCCATTTTCACGCTTGTCACATGGTATGATGGCAAAATTGCGATTTTGAGCAACGTTTGATTTGATAGATAGTTCTAGCAATTGGGACTAGTCTGTTTTTTCTCTCAAGAACTTTTTGTGTGTGTTGGCGAATGCACGAAAAGGTGCTTTCTAGTGCTTCCAGTAGCTGCTCGAAGTGGCCCCTAAGTACTTTATTATTTGGAACTCATTGATCTAACTTAATGTAGTCTGCATTAAACCATGTATATTCCTTTCCAACCTTCCAAGATATGAGATATGAACATCTCTAGCAAAAGTTGATATGGACCGAATGATCTCTTGGTCATTAGTCTAGTATGAGCTGGTATTCTCTCTGTGGAGAAAAGGAAAGATTGAAAATAAAAATCTTGGTGTTGAATAGTCATTCTGCCCAGGATTTATATGAAAAAGCAAATAAAGTTTACATTTTTACCAGGATACTTGTATAGGCACAGCACGTAGATCGGTTGCATTTGGGTGCTTTATAAGTAGTGGTTGCATATAAATATACAAGAGTTGCAGTTGCATATTCCTTTGCATGTCATGCTAATGAATAAATTTTTTATGCCACAGAAATCAGCTGGTGGAGTCTTGTTGCCCAAATCAGCTGTTAAATTTGAGCGGTATCTTATGGGAGAAGTATGCCAAATGCCAGCTCTTGCTGTCTTGTGAAAACACGAATTTCTCGTTTTTCGTGTAAAAAACTGTTTCTCTGGTCCTCTGGATATTTTGACTTGCTATGTGATATTGTGATATTTGTTTCAGATTCTCTCTGTTGGTGTGGAAGTTGGGGAAGTGGGGGCTGGAAAGAAGGTAAGCAATCAGAATATGTACGGTTTTGGTAATTTTTGAAGTGAGTGGCTGCCACCGAAACCATGTTGATGCTGTGTGACCATTAACTTTCTGATGAATGAACTCTTTCTTATGCTTAATGGTATTGTTTCCAAGAAGTCTCTAGTTGCTTGCTGCACATCTAGCTGAAGTGAATGCTTATTTTGTGGCAGGTTCTCTTCTCAGACATAAATGCTTATGAGGTGAGCCTTACTTTATTATGAAGTTATCATTTTTTTTTTTTTGTAACTTATTATGAAGTTATCATGTAGCCCTTGGTAATAGGAGCCTTTGTATACCTTGGGAAAAACTCTTCATGTAATATTTCCCATGATTGTGATGTAATAAAAACTTGGTCATCATACTTTTCGTGTTAAATTGGAAGTCTGTTCTACTGCTAAATAATATTAGGTTTAGGTTTACTTGTCTACATATTTCGTGCATTTACTGATGAGTTTTTTAATAGCTTTAGTCATTTTATTAGTGGCTTCAAGCTTACTGAGACAATCATAGGAATTTTCAGAATAAGGGGAAAGATGTGATTGTGATCAGATAGTTTGGGTCATCTTTTATCAGGGGGTAAATATTTTTAATAACAATCCAGGAAGTCTTTTGGCCAAGCCTGAAAATTTCTGAGAATATAATGCGCATGACTAGCAGTCATTTTTCTCATGACCATTTAATCACAATAATGTTTTTTGTTGGATAAAAACCTGCTATGTATTTAATCTCAGTGGTGGCACTGTGGTAAGCTATGTGAAGAATATTCCATTGCTGAAATGATGTTAATGTTAAATTGCTGCATGGACTCTGTACCTCGCTTAAAAAATTAGGTCAATTGATGGCATGGGCATAATAAAAACTCAAACATTTGTAGTGATAAAAATATAAAAATTCAAACACTATCTCAGTCCTGTGGAGTTAACTGTAAATTGTCCTTAATTAATGCTCTTTTGGCGACCCATGAAAATGGATTGATTGAGTTTCACTGTTATAACATGTGAATGTGTGGTTATCTACCAATCAGAAATTATTATTAATGTTATCGTCATCATCACCTGCTTCATAATCAGTTGAAGAAAAATTATGTTGGTGCTATTTCAGGTTGACTTGGGAACGGATGCTAAGCACTGCTTCTGCAAGTCGAGTGACTTGTTGGCTGTGGTTGAGTAGTGGTCAGCAATCCGCTATTATACGAGACTGCTTCCTTATGATTCTTGGCCTATCTTGTGCACTTCGTAGTAAGCTAGGATGGTGTTTTCTTCTTACCTTCATTCTGTTTGACACCCTGTGGTAGGGAAATATCCAATTCATGTTGAATTTTGTCCACTACATTACTTGCATGCACAAATGACATTATTTTTGTACCTGTGAGAATTTTATATTGAAGGACGAATCTATCATGAAAAGGCTCGTGGGTAAGGATTGTTATCATGCATGATGATGGAAAATGAAAATCATTTTGGATTGTCATGGGTAGAAAACATAGACTTTCCAATAGATTCCGAATTCATGACACTGGTCTTAAGAATTGTAGCTACTACATGGAGAGCTTGCACACCCACACACACACAGACACTGTTAGAATGCACAGCGGAAAAATACCTTAAGCTCAACTTATAAAATTGCTTAACAAGTTTCTCCAGTTTGATAAATTCTCTTAGTGGTGAAGTGTACTACGTAGTATAAAACTAGAGTAACATTTAATAAATTCACAGCCTTAATATCTTATTAAGTGAGAACAAAAGAGAGAGTTTTTTTTCTTGTGTATTTCAGATGGTTCCAAAAACCAATTGAGGAGGACTGGCCTTAAAGGCCAGCGCTTTAAGCCATGCAGATCCAATATTAGATAGAAGTGAGAAAAACTGCTTGATTTGTGGACACACACGGACACTAATGCAGATCTAATATTGTGTTGTGTACCAAAGTGAGAGAGACACAGACCATCGTTGTTATTATTATTATTATTATTATTACAAGCCTATAACCAGCGCAACGCGCGGATTGTTGTATATGTTGTATATAAGGGAGATAGATTTAGAGAGAGATGGGGTTTTATGGTGGAGAAATTCGAAACGGTTTATAAGACGGTTTATTTGATGAAACAATATAAAGGTTGGCACAGTGCCTTTCGGTGGAGACTTGAATCGGTTTATATCTTTATATATAAAAAATGAAATGAAACTTAAAGGTTACAACAATTCATTATGAATCAAAAAATGAAATGAAACTTAAAGGTTACAACAATTCATTATGAATCATTGTAACTTTCATAATGAAATATTAAAACTTAAAAGTTACAAAGATTTATAATGAAATATTGCTTTGAAAGGTTTACCGCTTCATAGACATAAATAAATGAAATTTAAAAGTTACAACAGTTCATAATGAAATGTTAAAGTATTAAAGTATCGCTCGTTCTTTTCCTACCAAATACACCACTTAAGATACAAATGAACCATCTTCCACTTAGCAGCCACTCGTGAACAACTATGAAGTCAATTCCAACACGTAAGTAAATCCACTACTTTCTTAGGTATCACCCAAGCCAGCCAGCTCTACTAAAAACACTATCACAGTTTACCTTGTTATAAGATGAAGGCAAAAAAGAGGAAGAGTAAAAGTGTTCTCTTTCCATAGTTGCATAGAACTTATAACACAATAGTTTCTCTAGCTGTTTTTTCATGTATCTAATGAAACCCAGTTTTCCTGTAGAAACCATTTTCATATTTTGACGTTTTAATGGATAAACTGTATGGGACTCTTCATGTCGGCCGGATTTTTTCCAGTTTGGTCTGAAATCTAGGTAACCGGTTCACTTGAGAGGTTATCGACTTAGATTTTATTCGGTCCTAAGACTGTTTATCCGGGTTCCGGCCAGGAAACCCGGGTATACCGGGACCGAAACTCGAGTTTCAAACTCGGGCCGGAACCCGGACCGGTTCAGACTCAGGCCGAAACCTGGGTGAATTTGGATTTTTGAAACTCGGAAATCCGAGTTTCGAGTTATACCTGATTTTTTTTTTAATTTATTTTTAACACTAAAGGTTCATATTTAATGTTTTTTACTAAAGGTTCATACTTAAGGTTCATACCCGAAAGTTTTTTCAAGAAAAATCTGTTTGAAAGCACAACTCTTTTTATGCAGAAGCCTATATTTATTTAAAAAATTTCAAACCATAATTATTTTTTATATAAAAGCCTTTATTTTATTAAAAACAATTCTAAGAAGTCAAGTTGGAACGCATAATATTTGTCTTCTAAATACTAAATGCATAAATTCATCAATGCATGCATCACAATGCAATCCAATACATATTACATTATTTATTATTTATACATTAGATTACAAAATACAAAATTACAATATATGAATTATAAAATCAATAGCATGTCCATCATTGATTTAATCTCCACACCAAATAGCAAACTTTAAGTAATTGGACTGAAACAGATCCTGCAAAAAACAAAAAGTTTTGAACAACGATTATATATAAGGATTAAGACAAATTCTACTTATTAAATTAAAGATTAAAATGAGAACAAAATCAGTTTTGCTCGATCCTTCTATACAAAGATAAAAACTGTGAGTTAATAACATCATACCCTGAAAATGAAAGCTTAATTATGAGATTTCTTTATTGAAAATAACAAAACCTGACTGAAGAGCTAATAGTAAAATCTAGGCATTACCTAATTTACCAAATCAGTGAAAAGATCAATCCAAGTCATGTTCATCATGGATTCTCATTTTTTTCTCCAAATACACCCACACTAACAAATATTTTGTAGAGTTTTCATTCAAATAGATATCCCTAGACAACCACTTCTCTTAGCAAAATTAATAAACAAGAACCTAAAACAGAGTTTTGATATCCCACCACAATAGATTAGGTTCGATCATTATATAATAAAGTTGTCATGAGAGCCACCTTGAATAGAAATTTTTTATATCTTTATTTTGGAGGTTTACCATTATCTTGAATTCTCATGTTAGACCTTATGAAGTCCATTGAAAAACAGACAAGTTTAGAAACTTTCAAACAACCATATCCAATGGTCATCTATATTCAAAACTATATATGTTTTACTAAACAGAAGCCATACTTCTGAAACATACTCAACATATTTCTGAAGCCAACCCACCTCTCAATAGCCTTAAAACTTCTTGGATTCGATACCCACAACTCTAGCATTTTGCAGCTAAATAGATCTAAACAGATTTGTTATTTATTTTTCCTTTTATGTACATGGCAACAAACCCAATCTTCAAGTGCGTAGAAAAATGTTTATTTATTTTTCCTTTGTTCAACTAAACAAATCTAACCCATAAAAATGCTCTTCAAACATCCTCATTAAAACAAATCCAAAATCAATTAAGAGAGAATAAAACCAAGGATGAAGTCGACGACATGAGGATGAAGACGACGCCGCAAACCCAGACAGAGCACCCAACAATTGTTAGATCTCCCTGATTGCCACCATCATCCACTGGTTTGGGACCCTCTTGCAAATCTGGAAACAAAAAAAAAATAATGTATTCAAAATCAAATATTAACGCGAACATTTACCCAAGAGGGTCTCAGAAAACACATCAAAGAGGCCAATTGGGAAAATATTTGCTGAAAGGCCGGCGGTGAGACAGATTGTGTCATCGTGGACCCATGGTCACTGGTGAGGAGTGAAGAACGGCACACAGTGGCGGCTAGGCGAAGAGAGAGAGAGAGAGAGAGACGGGAATGAGACTGGGGTTTGGGTTTTAACCTCGTTTAAACACTGAGTTTTCTTTTTTAAAAACACTCGGGTATCGGCTTTAAAATCTGGGTTCCAGGTTTTAAATCCGGTACCTGGCACGGATATATCCGGGATTTGCTATTCGGGTACCGGAACCCGGTTATCCTGATTCAGGACCTGGTCGAAAAAAAGTCCAGCCCAGTTAAATAGGCCTACTCAATCCAATAACTAGATGCCATTACCCGTCTATTTGCGGGTGTGGATATGGTTACATTATCTAGGCATTGAATTTAAACTTTAAACTCAGAATATGGTTTAGAATTAAAAAACAAAAAAATGCAAAACAAAAGATACAGGCGAGCTGGCGTGTCCACAAGTCCTTGCCATAGAGAGGAATTTTCAAACCTGGAAATCGTCTTCTTGACAGATTTATCTTTGAGAGTTTTCTAACAATGAAGTTACTGGATGATTTACATGTGGTTGAATAATTATAGGGAAAGAAAGGGAAACATGTGGTTGAGAGAAATGATCTTTACAAGTTTCGGAGGTTAAAAAAAACGGAAAAAAAAAAAAAGAAAAGAAATCCGAGTAGCCATACTTTCGGGTTCATCCGAGTCTTGGTCCGAGTCATAACTCTGGTTAACATGGTCGGGTATATGTTACTCATTGAATACTTAGGTCTGGGTCCAGAATTATCCGGTAATCCGAATCCAGATATATCCAAGCACCCGGACTTGGATGAACAATTTTAGAACTATATTGACTTTTTTCTAAATGGCTCAAAAAACGTTTCTTAAACTTATCATACAACTCCAAAAACCTTGCTTAAACTTACAACATCCCTTGGGTTTTCCGCTTCCAAATCCAGTCCCTAAAGCTAGACTATGTCATGTAATTTCAATACATGGACAATACATTACATATGGGACCCATGTTTATATGTCGTAACGCATTCTTTGTTCAACCACTTAGGCAAAGATGACGATGATATAGAAGCCCCAAGCTTCTGCAAGCACAAGTCACGAGCCACCTTATTTTTTTTAGCTAATACTTTCCTGCACATCCCTTCTTTCCCACGCCTTTAGAAAGTGTTATCCGAACTGCCCATATCTTCACGGTTATAAAGAATTCTCCTTAATTTGAAGTTTTGAACAAAGAATTGTAGATATCCTTACTATATCCCAATACCAAGAAAATGAGGCTTACCTTCTCTTACTTCTCCCTCCCTATTTTCTTCCTCTTGTTTTCCACCTTCCATGCCATGAGCACCAACAATCTCATCCCTGAAACTTGCAAGAAATGTGTGCAGAAAAGCCCGAACCTAACCTACAAATTCTGTGTAACTTCTCTGCAAGCTGCCTCAGGAAGCCACCATGCTGATGATCTTCGTAAGCTTGGCAAGATCTCAATCAAGTTAATCAAAGACAACGTAACAAACACGAGACATCACATTCAGAAGCTCTTGAAGAACAACAGGTTAGACCCCTTTGTTAGGGCGTGTTTGGATGACTGCTTTAGTCTTTACTCGGATGCGATACCAACTCTTGGACAAGCCTTGAAAGATTACAAAACCAAGCACTATGAAAATGTTAACATCGATGTAAGTTCAATCATCGATGTCTCTACGACTTGTGAAGATGGTTTCAAGGAAAAGAAAGGTGTGGTTTCGCCATTAAAGAAAAGAAACAAGGATACTTTTCAGTTGTCTGCTCTATCGCTTTCGATTATTAATATTCTAAACTGATCATCATCCCACGTCGGAGATCAGGTCTAGCTGCTGCTTGTCTTTATTCACTATTTTGTACTTGTCGTTTAGTTTCTTATGATCTGTACGTATTCTCTTCCATATTCTTTAAATTAGCAGTTTACATGTTCTGTTGTTGGGGTGCTATGGTTCATAAGGGTGACATATATTGTCGTCATGTTAATTGCCATTAACAAAGTCACTCATGATTGATGCTTTGTCTTTGCGCAATGGGCTTGGATGCCGAACACTGCTATAAAGTATAGTCCATCTCTAACGTATTGGGATTTATGCTAGCAAATAGAAATAATTTAGATTATGATAAGCTTGAAATGCAGGTACGTATTCAATGGTTCAATCCGACTACACAGGTTAGTTTACAATCACGCCCTGCCCTTGGAACCACTTCTAAGATTCGATGTGGTCTGATAATTGGTTACTGTGCGGAAAGACAAAGACTGCTAGAGTTTTAATTGGGATCAAGCCCCAAGATACCCTTATCAAAAGAAAAAGAACAAACATAGAAAGTAAGAAGCTTAGGCATGTCATGTGAAGAACACAACCGTTCAGATATTTGAGGGCAGTAAAACAAATTATTACTGTTTAATGAACAGTCGAAAGCCATGTCTGAAAAGGCTCCTTTTTTTTTTTCTCAAATAGATTTCGAATTATTTTCCACCACGAATCTGGGGATCACCTCTCTACAAACATCCAAGACTCAAGTACACAAAACAAAGACGGAAAAGATTACTGTTCCACAAGCAGTTAAATGAGAAAAACGAGATCCGAAAGATTATACTAAATTAACCAGCCATTGGGTGGTTGGAGATGTATTCAATTGCAAGATCACAGGAGTCAATTTTATCGGCTTCCTTGTCCGGAATCTCCAGCTTGAACTCCTCTTCAAGAGCCATTACAATCTCCACATTGTCCAAGCTATCCAAGCCCAAATCATTCTGGAAATGCACATCAGGAGTCACCTGCAGATGCATCCAAAATTGTAATCCAATAACATATTTTCCGTGATATTGTGCCTAATTTACTAGGAGAACAGAGGATAAAACCGTTACTAATGAAATAGACACCCTAAATTACTATATATGCATTAAAAGAAAAAAGAAGGCTAATAGATTCAAAATGTTAAATAGGGGATGATAAATACTGCAAAGGGAAACTAAGGCCTAGTTTGGTTTCACAAACCTTTTAAGCTATCTCATCACATCTCATCTCATCTTAACATCTAAACACCATTCAAATACAAACATCTTTCATTTTCAAATTTTCAAAATTTCAACTTTTCATCACAAATTTTCAAACGTTTTCCTAAACTTCCAAATAAAACATAAAAAACAATTCAATTTTTTCAAATCTCAAAACAAAAATTATATTAACAAATTATATTCTAACCCTCTTTTAACTTTATAATTTTTTTATTCAACTTTTTCTCTCTCCTTTCCCAAACACCATAAAAATCTTAACCCAAATCATTTTACTATTATTCACAAATTATCTCACTACCATTCATAAATTTCTCATCTCATCTGTATAACCAAACGAGTCCTAAACGAAAAACGCATCAAAATTGAGAAAGGAAAGATAAAAAATAGAGGGCTCAGATTTGACAGAAGGGCATCAGTTGACTCTTCAAAACTTTAGATGATATAACCTTCTTAAGAAAAGACTCTGCTAAAGAAATCAACAAGGGGATATTTTGACAACCATCAGTGATGTTTACAAATTGAAAGCCTAAAGAAAATCACCATAAAATTTACAATATAAATTTACCGGTATTAGCTTTTGAAACCCACTTAACAATTTATTGACTAAATGGCAGTTTCATCAGATGCTAGGGGAAACAAGCAACTCATCTCAAAATGCTATATTTCAGACAAAAAGCAAATCCAAACCTCAGATGCTAAATATATCAGTGGAACAGTGGACAAACCAAAAACCCAAATTCAATATAACTTCCAAACCCATATTGTGAGATTTACACAGAACTTCACAAATCAATGGCACTGTGCGGGATAAAATGACAAACAAATCCCTAGGGGCTGGCTCAAGTGGTAAATGCGTCACTCTTGTGGTATGCTACCTCCAAGGTCCAAGGTTTGAATCCCACTGAGTGCAAACAATCTCTAGGAGCTATCGGACTGAGGGATTTTTCCCTTGAATTACCCTAGGTGCACTTGCGAAAAACTCCTTGCCAAAGCCCTGCACCCTCAGGATTAGTCAAGATGTTGTTCCCGAACACCCGGTGCCAATAAAAAAAGAAATTACAAACAAAATGAAGTGCAAAAAGCATAACTTCATACAGACAGAAAAATAAAGGTTTGGGGTGGTGGTTGAGGTGTGGGACAGGGCAATGTCACATAATTCAAAATAGTAATTGGGTGAAAATCAGGTTCCATGAGATCCAAGAAATGTTTTTCCCAACTTGGACAGGGTGTGGAAGCCAAGACCCTGTGGCTTACTTTCCTTGCAACTATAGGGCCATGGAAGCTAGGACAGAGGATCAGATGCTTACGAACTTCTTCAATATCTAATTGGCAACTACTCAACCAAGCAGTTAGTATAGAGGTTTTACCCCTCTCTCCATTGTTTTTAAGCTTTTCAACTGAAGGACGTTCTGAGATGACAAGATTAAAACACAGAAACACCCAGTAACCAAATAGTGAAAGAATCCTTTGGTCTGAGTGTATATTGAAGATTTGGAAAAGTGTGCATTTTTCTAGGCAAATATAGCTCTTTTACTTAACTACTGCGTAAACATATTTACAAGCAAAAAGTAAGATATGATTATATGAATTAAGGCTGCGATCATGAAATGAAGCGCAATAACAAAAGAGAGGGAGATAAGCTATAAAGACAATTTATCCAATTAATTAAGGAGAGAAGTAGCATGACAGTCAATAAGACCGAAGAAGCCAAGAAGAATAATATTCTGTTGGGATTCATTCTATTAACATGTGGAGAGAAACCTGATGCTGATGCTAAACAAAATTGTTAACTCTCTGCAAAATTGTACTTTTCGAGTGCAAATATCAGACTGGACGATACAGCTTTCCACAAAGAAAATCAGAATTTTACTGGAATTTGGGTTAATTACTGCAATAACATTTCTTAACTGTATAAAAAGTTGAGTTCTGCATATTGTTCCGAACAAAGAATCACTGCCCATTATTGAAAAGTAACCGCTTAATTGTTTAGTACGAACCTTGCATTGTCAAATATAAGAACAGAGCACATTGAGACTAGCTCTTTAAATCTATCAAGAAATGGTTTTGGCAAAGAAAAGCCTAACTGAACAATCACAAAAAGTATTTACACTTTTAAGAAGATCTTAGACGGATCAATTAAACCATAATAGCCGTATTAGGCTCAGTCAAGCAGCAGTATCACTTCATATGGCTCAAAATTTTATTTCCACTTACCTTTCACCACATTCCCTCAGCAACAAAACGGATACTTTCTCCACGAAAGATACTATCTATTAGCAAAACATTAAACCTAACCGAGAAAGATTTCAGCTCGCTCAACGCAACTGAAAGAATAAATCATGAAGAGGTGAGCAAATTATGCTCGGTCATCTCACTCGTCGTATTTTCTAAGGAAACAAACAGTTATTTTACTAGAAAAGCAGATAAGAAGTGGGGATCGAAGAGGGATGAGGGAAAGACAGACCTTGGAGGGATCGACTTTGGGGAAGCTCTTGACAACGGAGAGTACTCTGTCGATGACCTCCTCTTTGGTCAGATGATCGTCGCCGTGAGACGAAAGGAACCGGAGGGAACCACCGTACGGTACAGGTCGCTTAAGTCTCAGTCCGATTAGGGTTAGGGTTTGGACCGGAACTCGGACGTGGCGAAGTATGGCTGCCCTCAATGCCATCTCTCTCTCTCTCTCTCTCACGGGAGTGAAACAAAATAGTAAAAGGGCAGAGCACGTCAAATGACGTGAGAATATTTTAATTTATCTTATTTAATTATTATAATTTTTTTATTTTTTTTAATTATAATTTTTTTAAATTTTAACATAAAATATCGTAAAAAAAAATCTTCATTGAAGCCACTATTAGCTGCAACCATCGCACACATGACTTGTAGATCGGATTCACTAAGACATTGAACCGGTTTGAGGCGTTCCGTCTCTCAGCCCTCATTCCCATTTGCCATTTCGCCCCAAGCCCTCAAAACCCCCCCCCCCCTCCCCCCCGGCCCGAATCTTGGCCATCGAAGCAAGGTCGTCCTCTAGACTTGTCGGCCTGCCTCTGCCCATCGCCGCCCAGCCTTTTTCCCCACGGTCCATTTTGAACAAGAGGGAGGAGTTCACAGGGACCACTCGTCACCTAGATCCCGCAATGCCCTCCCTTCACCAATGCCACCGCTCGACGCACATTGAGTCGTCGCCGTCCCTCTCGTCGCCCAGCACCTATGACTCCTATCTCTATTTCGCCTCCCATCTGCTCAGCAACAAGAGGTAACTCCACTTTATTAAGTTATTTGTACTGAGAGTGGTAAAGTTTGGGGCAAATTTAATCTTTCGGAGATGGGTATTGGGCTTAGGGTATGAAGATATAGAACTCCATTTATGAGTATTGATGAAAATATTAATGAGTTTCATGCTTTCTTGAAATTAATGGTTGCTAGTGATGATCTCTGTTGGTTTGAAGTCTCGGTTAGCACATTATTTGTAAGTTGTTGATGACTCGAGTGTTTGGGTAACAACTGGTTGAGTACTTGATATTGGCGGTGCAACTAGAAATCCTAAACAACTATCTCGTCTGAGTGCTCTCTACCAATTGCATACCGTAGTTTGTTGGGTGGCTTACAGAGTACTTACACTACTTTGGATTGGTTGATCTTAATCTCTTCTCATGGCTTAAAAATAAGAAGGGGGAAAAGAAATGAAATTTGTTGTACAGATATAGATATAGACACATATAGGTTGTACATAATGCTTGTAATTGTCCATTTAGAAATTTTTTCAGTTGTATGATTAATGCTTGTAAATGCACATGTAGGTTGTACATAAAAATGGAAGTGGCATGCACTGGTATCTTGCATATTTCTACATATTCATGAGTTTGGATTATTGGTGAATAATCCAAGCTATATATACATATGAGTTGCACGATAATGTATAGTAGTTGGGCGGGCTATACATATTATGAAAAACAACTTATGGGCAAGTTTGTCTTCTACTTGCATGGAGTGAAAGTATCAATACTTTCTTTAATAACAATTCAAAGATCAGGACTTTGAAGACATGAACATGCTTTTAGATGGAAGCTGGAAAATGAAAACCATTTGGAGAGATTATTTTTTCTTTATTTCACACCAAAATTAATTCCTTGCATAAGCTAGCTAGTCTTTACAAAATGGCTCATATCTCTTTTTTTACAAGCATATTCTAACCATCCTAGAATTCTGGTTTAGGATGAATTAACCAAGAAGAAAAATAAATGGAAAAAGTTGATGTAGAAGAAAGTATAATTTTTCAAAAAAAAAAAAAAAAAAACACTAAACAAGAAAAACCTTCTTTCCCTCACTTGAACTTGGTTGGTGTGATCTCCGTCCTTACATGCAGTTCCATATGAATAATGAAAATAGGTTAAGAAACCTCAAGCTGTCGGGTTTTTTTTCAAATCTTGTACTTTCTATATATCATTTTTTCATGTGTGAAATGATTTTGTAACTATATTCTGATAGTCTTTCTTTTGATGGTTTTTGTTCCTCTATTGAAAGATTGTGGTTATCCGGTAGCTTGGATTGGATAATCTGCATTTGGCTGGTTGATTTTGCTTTTTTGCAAGAAAAGTAAAATATCAACAATGCCTTTTGATTCTGGGGTAAAGTATTACTTGGATGTGTTGTAGTTGTCAAACATTTAATTTTTTTTTTATTTTTTTTTATCTGTAGCTAGTAATGCCTCATAACTTTGTAACTCAAGTGTAGCAGTCAACAATAGCAGATGGGACTAGAAGGGCACGGCAATGAGTGGACTATAGCCATTGGGTGCTGTAACTCAAGTGTAGTAGTCAACAATAGCCGTGTGGACTCAAGTATAGCAGTCATTAAATTTATTGTAACTTAAGTGAAACTCTTTTAAATTTATTGCACACTTGTAATTGCACACTTCTTAAATTTATTGGTCCTGCATTATTTTGTCTAGTTTACTAAATTTTAGTTTATTTTTGGTGGTTAGTGTATTTTTTGGCAGAGTTTGGTTCTAATTTTAGACAGATTACCCTATGATTTTGGAAAGATTACGATATAATTTTGGACAGATATTGTTATCATTACTATCACACTCAACAGAGTGCAATGTAAACAATTACATTATAAAACTTTTTTGTAAGAAACATTCAAAGTTACATTCCAAAATGTCTTACAAATATTACAACATTTCAAAAAGACGTTAACTAAATGAACACTACAAATGACCTAACATCCATATCTTAGCACTTACTGACATACATTATTATTTTTCGAATATAAAATAATGAAAAATTATATACATAAGTCTCACACTCCTGCACACCACTTAAAAGTATGTGAATTTATTCTTTTATCCTCATGTTTCATAAAATATGAAATATGAAATATGATGATAAAAGAGTAAAATTACATATTTTTTAAGTGGCGTGCAGAGTGTGAGGCTTACGTGTAGCATAACTCTAAAATAATTACAGCACAAATCACAACAAAATAATATACAATCTAGCTTCGTCTTGAACTTCTTTGCAACTGTCCAATCATGCAAAGGAGCATAATTTGCACCGTCCTATTCCAATTTGTTTAATCTGCATCCGATCTAAAGAGGCCCTGAAAATAGTTCATCAAAATTTGTTAGCATAAGATAGTAGAGCAATTTACATTCATTGTTGTCCACTCTAGGGGAAAATTGTAAAAGGACAAGATATAATCAATAGAACAACAAAATGTACTTGCAAGCATTCACGAACTAATTACAAATACAGAACATTTCAGATTTCAGAGTCCTTTGATTTCACAAGATTACAAAAAAGTCTAACTAATTACGAGTAAATGCTTCAAGTTCGTGCAGATGAGACATTTTCTCATTTGTCTTTCTTATAAATTATTCCCATTTGTGGAAGCATAGTTCACTTACGTGTTTCAATGTTAATTACAAATCTGAATTGTTTACCCATATAGTTACCATAAAAAAGATAAATATTAAGTTCTCCATCATCTAGGTACAGTATTATAATTAATCTATAGTGCAGCAGTAATAAATAAATAATTGAAATTCACTAGTAACAGATTCTGAAGTATAACATTTTTTTTTTGATAAGTAAAGATATAAACTTTATTGATGTGAATGAAATAGGCATATACCTAGTACACAGGAAGTATACAGTTGAACACCTAGATACATTCTAAGAGCGTTAACCTAAAGATAGGAATTCATGTATATCATCCCCATTTAATACAATAACTGAAAACCAAAGCAATAAAGTGTGCAGAAAATAATTCTTCAGCTCCATCATTGTTCTTTCTTTGTCTTCGAAGCAGCGCATATTCCTTTCCGTCCAAATACACCACATAATACACAACGGAATCATTCTCCAAACTGCTGCCACTTGATGACTGCCCTGCAGTTTTCTCCAACAACCCATCAGCTCCACCACTCGCCTAGGCATTACCCAAGCCACACCGCCCGTCGAAAAATCTCATCCCACAACCCTCTTGCTACATCACAATGTAGTAAAAGATGATCTACCGATTCTCCATTCTTTCTACACATGTAACACCAATCCAGTACAACGCATCCTCTCTTCCTCAAGTTATCCGTGGTTAAGATCTTCCCAAGGGCGGCATTCCAAACAAAAAAAGCAACTCTAGAGGGCACTCGAGACCTCCAAATGTTCCTCCATGGGAATGAGGTGTGATCCTGTGAAGTCAAAATTTTATAATACACTTTTACTGAGAATTTCTTATGATCCTGGGACCTCCATTTCAAGCTATCTTGTTGCGCCCTAGTAGACCCTAAAGAGTGTAACAAGCTGAAAAAATCTGAAACCATAGATAATTCCCAATCATGAATATCTCTATTAAACAGAATATTCCACTGATGCGAACCATGAGCAAATAATCGCACATCCGCCACAGAAACGTCCTTGTTAACTGCAATACGATATAAAATTGGAAACACTCTTTCCAATGCATGATCTCCACACCACACATCTTGCCAAAAACTGATTCGATTACCCTCACCTGCAACAAAACGAATATGATTTACTAAAATAATCCACCCCTTCCTTATAAACTTCCATAGCCCCACTCCATGCCCCCCTCTCACTTCTTTAGAACACCAACCACCCCATTCAACCCCATATTTAGCATCTATTATTTCCCTCCACAAAGAACCCTCTTCCATATGATATCTCCAAAGCCATTTCCCCAACAACACTTTATTAAAAGTTCTCAAATTACACACACCCAACCCCCCATACTCAACTGGAGAACATACTGTCTTCCAATTAACCAAATGAACTTTCTTCTCCTCCCCTAAGCCTCCCCATAGAAATGCCTTGAAGAGTTTCTCAATTCTATTCACCACCCCTGCAGGCATAGGGAAAAGGGATAAAAAATAAGTGGGGAGGTTTGTGAGGGTACTCTTGATGAGAGTGAGACGACCTCCTTTCGATAGATACACCCTTTTCCATCCAGCCAACCTTTTCTCTATCTTTTCTACCACCCCATCCCATATAGCTCTACTCTTGAAAGTAGCACCTAACGGAAGACCCAAATATTTCATTGGGAACGAGGACACCCTGCAACCCAGAAGACTTGCTAGATTACGTATATTAGGGACCACACCCACTGGAACCAACTCAGACTTGTCAAGGTTCACCTTAAGCCCTGATACTGCTTCAAAACAAAGTAATAATGCACGCAAAGTTTGGACCTGACTCCTATTCGCTTCACAAAACAACAGGGTGTCGTCTGCAAAAAGAAGATGTGAAATGATACAAGAGCTACCAGAGCTATTTCCTACTTGAAAACCAGATAAAAAACCTCCACTAACAGTAGCCTGCAACATCTTACTCAACGCCTCCATAACTATGACAAAAAGAAAGGGAGATAATGGATCACCCTGTCGCAAACCCCTCGAGCTATGAAAAAAACCTGCAGGAGTGCCATTAACTAGCACTGAAAATCGGGCCGTTGAAATGCAAAAACGCATCCAAGAAATCCACCTATCGCCGAAACCACACCTCTTCAATAAATACAAAAGGAAATCCCAGTTCACATGGTCATAAGCCTTCTCCATGTCTAGCTTGCAAAGAATACCTGGACTTCCCTCCCTCAATCTAGCATCCAAACACTCATTTGCAATGAGCACCGAATCAAGTATATATCTCCCATGAATAAAAGCATTCTGAGGCTTGGAGATAATATTTTCCAGCACTAGACTAAGCCGATTAGCAAGGACCTTTGAAATAATCTTATAAACACTGCTAATCAAACTTATTGGGCGAAAATCCTCAATATTCGACGCCCCATGTTTCTTTGGAATGAGTGCAATAAAAGTCGCATTAAGTGATTTTTCAAGCTTTTGATAAGCATGAAATTCACTGAACACCCGCAAAACATCACCTTTCACCACATCCCAACAAGTTTGGAAGAAACCCATTGAGAAACCATCCGGACCCGGCGCTTTGTCCTTAGCCATACCAGATATGACCTTGAAAATCTCATCTTCCACAAAAGGTCTCTCCAATACACTCACAAGCTGCGGATCAATTACCTCAAACGGTAAGTCATCAAGCTTCGGCCTCCAAGTTACTGGTTCGGTAAGTAGAGACTCATAATAATGTGCAATGTGACTTTCTAGATCAGCCGAAGAAGATAGAACCTGTGTACCTGAATGTAACAACTCAATCGCATTATTACGTCGATGAGAATTAGCCATTTTGTGAAAAAACTTCGTACACCTATCACCCTCTTTCAACCAGAGAGCTCTGGATTTTTGACGCCATGAAGTCTCTTCTAAAAGCAATACCCTTTCCAAATCTGCCACAACCGTTACTTTTCTCAATAACTCCTCCTCCGAAGCCCTTCCCATTAATTCCTTACCCTCCAACTCCTGCAACTCCTCCATCAAAATAGACTTTTGATTGTCAATGTGACCAAAAACTTCCAAGTTCCATTTCTTCAGGTCTTGCTTTAGAGCTTTCATCTTACCTGCAAGAATAAAACTCGGAGTGCCACTAAACTGGTACGAAGCCCACCAATTTCTCACCATCTCAACAAACCCGTCCACCTTAAGCCACATATTCTCAAACTTGAAATACCGGCGACCCCCTTGAAAGCCACCACAATCTAAGAGGATGGGAAAATGGTCTGAGCTGACTCTAGCTAACCTTTTCTGGCTAACTTCTGGATAGTGGGCTTCCCATAACGGCGAGACAAGAAATCTATCCAATTTCGACCAAGCACGGCCATTAGACCAAGTATACTCACCACCCACCAAAGGGAGGTCCATAAGATCCATATCAAAAATGAACTCAGAGAATTCCGCCATGGCCAAAGTGTGTCGATGAAGCCCCGATCGTTCACTAGGAAAACGAGTAATATTAAAATCACCCCCCATACACCACGGCACATCCCATAAAGAGTGTATTCCCGCCAACTCCTCCCACAACCGTCGTCTATCTCTATCTATGTTAGGACCATAAGACCCTGCAAAAGCCCAAGTCCACCCATCGCTCACATTTTTGAATAGCACCGAAACCGAAAACTCTCCAACACACTCCTCAATCGCCTCAAACACTCTTTTATCCCACATTAATAATACTCCACCTGATGCTCCCTGAGAGGCCAAATAGGACCAGCCCATATAGGAACATCCCCAAATACTACGCACAAAACTTCTATCAATAAAACCCAACTTCGTTTCTTGCAAGCATATCAAATCTCCCTTCCATAATCTCAATAGCGCTTTGATCCGAATGCGTTTGTCCCTATCATTGAGACCCCTTACATTCCAAGAAATGATCTTAGGCTTCATTAAAGCTTAACTTACCCCTCCCTTTTGATCTAACCCTTCCGCTACTCCCCTCCTTAACATCATAATTGATGGAGCATGTCAAGCGTTTAAGTTCCCTATCTTGTTTTGAGGCTGATTTCGAGCGGCTAGCTTCAATAGCCACAAGAAGGGCCATAAATTGTTCCTCATAACCTCCAAAAGAGACCCCAAAAATTTTCTGTAGCTCCTCTACCTTTTTGAAAATCCAATTCGTCGAACAACTCCCATAATCACTGGGGGGGAGTGTACATAAAGGAGTAAGAGCCCCCTCTTCCCCAACACTGTTATTTGAAATCACCGAAACAGTTTCACCACTTAAAACCATATTATTAAGAGAAGGATCATCCCCAGAAAATAACTCATCAGAACTACTCAACACCAAAAGTGGAAGACCACTCTGAACCACCTCACTGTCCCGCGAAAACACCTCACCGCAAAGAGACATCTCTCTCTCCCTCAAGCCAGACTGCTCGAGCACCTCTTCTGGAATTCTATCCCTCAAGCCAGACTGCTCGTGCACCACTTCTGGGAATTCGTCCACCACACACAGTTCCGATAGACTATTCTCCACAGACGCAGGAGTTAACGCCAGAAACTCCCCCTCCTCGACCTCTTCCCGTCGAAACTCCTTGACCGTCTCACCTGAGTGGTCGACCGAGGGTGTCGGCAACTTCTGTGCCGGCAGGGATGCCGATAAAGCAACTATCGGCGCCACAGGAGCAACAAGACCCTGGTCCAAAGTCTCGGATCCGAGCCGGATCTCCTTTTCCGTCTCACCAGAGGGTTCGACCAAGGTTGTCGGCAGCTTCTGTGCCGGCAGGGTTGCCGGTAATGAGCTTATCGGCGCCGCCCGCTGTCCCTGGTCCGATATCTCGGATCCGAAAACCTTCCCCGACCCAACGGTCTCCACTGCCCTCCAGGCCTTCACAGGGCCTAAAGCCTGACCCTTGCCCAAGCCCGTCGCGCTGCCCAGACCCATACCAAGCCCACCATTTCGACCCACCACCTCTTTACCTTTAACGCACCGTTTTAGAAAGTTTATCTCATCTAACACAATGCCGATCTTCTCCTCCAATCCAGCTAACGTCTTCAACATGCTTTCCTCATTTAGCCCCGCCAATCTGCTTTCTGCTACACCATGCCGCTGCACGTCCTTGGTTGCACCTGACACCACGTCAAACGCAGCATGATACGGTACCTTCTTCAGCACCTCACTGTACGACCTTGCACCTCTTGCCCACGATGAAGGAGCACCTCCCTCACCTTTGTTCTTCTTCACAGCAACCAACTGGATATCAGCCATCTCCATTAAAGTATCAGCAAGCTTCTTCCATCCCTCCCCCTTTCTTCCTTCCGGAATCACAATCAATCCTCTCCTCTTATCACGACCAAATTCCGAGATGGATATAAAACTTCCATTAAAGTTACGTCCCTTCCTCACTATTATCACAGTGTCCCCTTTTCTACGAGTTCGCAGAAACTCCTGAGTACCCAAAGTTATTGCACACTCCTTCACCATAGAACCCAGCCAACCCAAAGTTTCCCAATCCACTGAAATATATTTCACACCACGATGACTACTTTCTATTATCCTCCACCACCTTGCATTCTCCTTTCTAAACTCAAACAACTTCTGATCAATGAATACCTCATTACACAACCCCATCTAAACCAACCCACAGACCTAATGATTCAGAGAATACACTAATCCCCTCAAAAGGGAAAAGCCATTGATGAATCACTACCAACAGAAGGCACTACCAACAGAAGGAAAAAAACTAAAACTGTACGGAGAGAAACTAGAGAGAACTGAAGTATAACATATCCTTAGGATATCTTGAATCGATAATACAGTCAACTTTTGTAAACTAAAAGCCCTCAAAATGCAATTTTCAATATCATAAGAAAAAAAATACTCATTTTAGAATATGATGCTATAGTGGAATCTAAAAAATAATAAGATGTAGTTTTAAATTGCATCTCAAATGCCAGCACTCATAATCCCTTGTCTATACTAGGAAAAACTGCACACAAAATTACAAAAAAACAAAGAAGATGCAATTCAAGATCAATTGCAATAGGCATAGCCCATGTACATTGAAACATACATGGTAATTATGAGTTTGTAACCCTTGGCAGCTGCCATGAATGCCAACCCTATGCCAGTGTTGCCACTGGTAGGCTCAATCAAGACACTCTAGACTCTAGAGCATGAATAACAAGGAAATTTTGTCACTTCAAAAGTTCACACATTCACCTCATTGCCCATAGTTAGAAAAACACTAATGGAGTATTGATCAGCAATTAACTTACGATCATTCAATTATGTTCTTCTTGAATAACTATATTCTTCCATCCTACTATGAGGATATGTCTATATATGAGATAGAGAGAATTGACATTTGAGTAGAACTTTAAAGTTAAAGAATCCCATGATGGAAAATCAAAATATGGGTGAACTTGGGACCTAAAGATGTAGCCCTAGGCATAAGAAAATGCTTATAAGAGCCAGTCCAATTATGGCCTTCATTCTCTGATTTAGCTATTTCTTCTCTATGCTTGGTTGAGTTCTCACACCAACTACCAAGTCTCCAATCTTTTAGAGTTTAAGGAATTCTGCTCATTTTCTTCTTCTAGCTAGATGGGTGCATCCTTTTGTATACTTTTTATGTATTTGGGCTAGGCCCCTTAGCACTTTTTAATAAAAAATCTTTGCATTACTTCTAAAGATTTTTTAACTATTTGCGAAAAATCAATAATGATTTATATAACCTTCACAAGTTGGTACCTATATATGTTCACAATGTGATGGGAGTCTGATTTGCAAAGCATCACATCATACTCAAACACAATTTGTGGCATTGAAACAAACATAGCAGTGGCATTAACAGCCAACAGGCATGGTACAAAGAAGAAATTTTATCATCAACAATAGGCGTACATGGGTTGTATACAAGAGAAACACCTAAGCAATTGCAAAGATTTCATATAAAAAAATGTTACCATAGATAAAAATATCTAATTCAAGTCATGCACATGTTTCCATCATAGGGGAAAAATTGTCACCAACAACATATGACTTTCCATGGCAAAAGCAAACACAATCTCAAACACATATTCCAACAACTATGGAGATTCCTTACCCTGGAAGGACGAGATCAATCTCTGCATATCTTCCTTGTAAAGAAATCTTTAAATTTACAATCACTGAAGACGACCCAAAAGAAGTAGAGAACTCTACACAGCATAACTTAAAAGTTACTATTTTTTAACATAGAAAAACTGAATATTGGCTTAGAATAACAACAATAAAACGAAAGTACCAATGGTAGGTGAAAGATCTTCGACATAATGAGAGATCGTAGCTGCCACTGCTATGACCTGAAGACGAACCCATTGATACCTTAGACTCAAGATTGACAAAGTGCACATTAATTAACAGAAAAAATCTTCACAAAAGCCACTCTTCAATACTTACATGATGCCTAGAGAGCAACTAAAATGCCTTACAGACCCTGTTTTTCTGGAAAGAAATTTTTTTTCTCCATGCCTTAAGCCACAATACCCATATCAGAAAACACAAAAATCACATCTCGATGTATACATGAAGAACATAATATTATGGAAGGGAAAATGGTGCAATATTTACCTACAAAGTTGAGCAAATCGTTTGGCGAAACAGAGCTGAACTTCTTGTTGGTTTGGTCCGTTCAATCACAAGTTTGAGGGGAGTGGCAGTGCTAGAGAGACGTAGGAGCGTCGGGAGGTGGCGCTGAACAGAGAGACGCCGTTGCGAGGTGGCGCTGGGAAGAGGAAGCCAATGCGGGTTCGTGGCGAGGAAGGATGGTGGGTTTCGCGGGATTCAAATATGGTTTCGGGTTTGCTCCGTTCAACGACCTCGCAAGAAGTGGTGGCGGCGTTGGGCAGACGGAGGAGTGCTGCTCGGTGGCACTGACGAGAGAGACGGCATTGCCTGGAGGCGCTGGGTAAAGGAACGTGATGCGGGTTGCTGTCGAGGGAGAACGTCTTCCGCAGGATGAATTCGAATGGGGATAAATTAGAAACCGAATTTCAAATTGAAAAAGAAAAAAAAAAAAAGAAAAGAAAAGGGAAGCCACGTATTGTGTGCAACGAGTGCACTGTTACAGTGACTTCTATGTAGCAAACTTCTATAATAAATAATTCGACTGTTTAAAATTTTAAAATAATAATAATATTAAAAAATAATATTCTGATAATATTTTATTCAATTTTTAACTTTCATCTCAACTCAATTTAACTCAATTCAACATTGAAACGTAGTCAGAAAAAAGAACACTAGACAAATAAATATGAAAAAAATCTGCTTAAAAAAAATCATGAACATTAAGAAATCATTTGTATTCGAAATTTATATAATCTAATCATTATAATTTTATTAAATTTTTACGTAAATTATTATAAATAATTTAATTTTTTTAAGATTTTAAAATAATAATATTTTATTCAATTCATTTAAAATCATCTTAACTTATCTCTAAATATAAACGAAGCCTAAGAGTCGATTTGGATTAAGAGACTCATTTCTTTTTATTATTATTTATTATTAATAAAAAAATTTAACTTATAAATTTTATTATTATTTACAAATCATTTCAATTTATTTCAACTCTTAAATCAGATCTAAATTAAGCTCATTAAAATTAGAGTTATTGTACGGGCAATAGCTCGTCGGAAAACAATTTAATCAGTAATGCTTTTTCTTACCTGCCTCTAAATTCGATAGATGAAAAAAAAACAGTGAACAAGTTTGTTACTTGTTCTGTTGTCTGTGTCAGAGACTAATGTATTAGCAAAAAAGCTATTTACAACCGGTTGGGGAACCGGCGCGTAACCGAGGCCTACGTGGCATTAAATGAAACGGCGTCGTCGCAATTCGAAATGAAGACGCGCAAATACAGCTTTGGGGGCCAAATTTCCTCCCGCTTCAATCCATTGTTCCCATCGTCAGTATTCACCTCCCGAATATCCAGTGTTCCCATCGTCTTCACCCAACCAGGAAGACGATTCAACGAAGCTCACCTCCTGGTCTTCTGCTGCGAACCACGAACCACGAAACAGGGGAGCCCTGTCGTCTTCACGGAACCACTTGGTCTTCTGGGGCCCAGCACGAACCAAGGAGCCCTCTCGTCTTCATCGAACCACGGAGGTCTTCTACAGCGAACCACAAACGGCGGAGCCCTCTCGTCTTCACCTCCTGGTCTTCTGCTGCGAACCACGAACCACCACGAACCACGAAACAGGGGAGCCCTGTCGTCTTCACGGAACCACTTGGTCTTCTGGGGCCAAGCACGAACCAAGGAGCCCTCTCGTCTTCACCAAACCACGGAGGTGAGCTGTTTCGAACCACGGAACCCTGTCAAATGTGAAGCCCTAGCCTGAAAACTCGGTCTCCAACCCGAACCCGAACCCGAACCCTAACCCTAACCCTAACCCTAACCCAAACCCGAACCCTAACCCTAACCCTAACCCTACCCGTACCCTAACCCTAACCCTAACCCGTACCCTAACCCTAACCCTAACCCTAACATCAAAAATTTTCCCCAACTGAAAATCGGACCGAGTTTGAAAATCAGGTTAGTTCTCTGATTGTTATATTTTGTTCTTATATATTGTTGAGCTCCGATTAATAACTTGGCTTTGAATCCCTGCATGGAATCATAAGAAAATTGTAAATGTTAGTGGACTGAATTTCTATTTCATGAGCAATGGATTCTGATGTGTGTATCGAAATTGTAGAATTCACAGAAAGATCAATTTATATTGTCAAACTTTGTATTTGTCAAGCAATTAGAATTATTTGAAAAATCATTGATTTGTCCCCTGAGTTAAGATTAATGATATATACAAAGTGTTCCGATTATGCTTATGGCTGATATTTTATTTGTTTTGGCTGTAAAGCATATTGACTAATATTCATACTTGATTACAATAGCAGTACTTATTTAATTACTCTTGAATTTATTTATTACGAGAAAAAACTTGATGAAATCATTGATTGCCATCTGCAATATCCAAGTACTGAGGTGTCATCTGCAATATCCAAGTACTGAGGTGTGGCCAAGTTTTTTTTTTTTTTTTTGTATCAAATTTTCTTTCCACTGATGATCGCTAATTCTTTTCTCCATAATAGTTTATTAGTTTACATTGACCAATATCTCCAATTATATTGAAGAAATTCTCATTAGTTTTATATATATAATAGTCTGTCCAAGTTTCTGATGGGGATCTATGAGCTTGCTTGTTTCATATCCATTCTAAGAGCAATGACAAATTTCTGAATAAACCCTTCCTCTTTCTTCTCCATGCATTGGTAATTACTTCTTCTTCCAAATATGTTTTTTACATGACAGAGTGCAATGTTAGAAATCTGTTGAAGTTTTATATTGAACTGATTATCTGATATTATCGTTAATCATGCTTATCAATAATATCAATGTGCCTATTTTAGAAATATGCACATGATCATGCACATAAAATGGCTTAAATGGGTAATAGCACGAAAAATAAAATAAAAGAGTTACTAAAAGAAAAGAAAATGTTCCTTGCTTGCCTACCCTTTACTTTTTTGAATTAATTAAAAGAATCTACAAATAGAATCAGATATCTTTGCCTCTAGATTCTTTCTGCTTGATGTAGCCCATGAAAAGCCTATCATGAATTCAAAGTACTAATATCTAGCATTTGTATTTGTAGATGTGTTTTGAGTTGTGTTGTTGCACTTGAAGAAATGGAAACCGTACTTTAGTTCTACTCATTATCATGAATATGTTATATTTAATCGTGGTAGTTGATGTGACAATTTCTATAACTTTTTATGTCACCACTTAAATAGAAAACCACTTAAAATATGCCTCATCAACTTTGTAACTAGAGATGACAAATTTCAACTTTAGGAAGAGCATTTTTAGTACCTTAATTTCCCATAAAGGTGGGGGCAATCCATGATAACAAGGCTCATGATGCATATCTAGTAAAGAGCTCTCCATTTCTATAATCTCTAACAGCCCCTATCTCATATCAACTAATATAATTAGTTGGATTAAATAATCTCTAACAACCCCTATCTCATATCAACTAATATAATTAGTTGAATTAAATATGAAATGAAAAACATGTGGCAATGGAATATCGTAGTATACATTTCTTTGCAAAATCAGAGTGTTTGGGTCACTTTATTATATTAGAGTGTCTTACTAATTGGTTGAGAACCTTTATTTATTTTTTTCTTTTTTATCCTTGACTTAGCTTACCAATTGCCACATACTATGCATGGTTTGACTAATACAAGGGATCCATGGCTTGGTTTTTCAGAATCACACATGGCATCATCTCAATCATCAGATTTAGTTAATGATGATATCATAGAATCACCAACTTGTTGGTGTGGTTTGAAAACACCAATAAAGACGTCGTACACTAAGAAAAATCCTGGAAGGAGATTCTTCGCCTGCCCAAAATATAATACGGTAAATAAACATAAATAGTTGTTAGATCTCTGTGAATCGATTTGTTGGTGGCGGGGTGTACATGGATCCATGTTAATTGGGACTTTTTACTGTGTGCAGGGAGATGCAATGTGTGAATTCTTTGTATGGGTGGATATATTTAAGTTGATAGAGGAGAACATTTTAACAAGAGAGATTAAGGCTCGGCAGACGTTGGATATAGTATTAAAGCGCGAGTATGCCGTTCGCAAAAGGGAAGATAAAGTGAGAGAGATGGCGAAGAAGTTGAAAAAGGAAAAGCGAAAGTTATTGTGTTTGTATTGGATTGTCGCCTTTGTTGTATTGTTAGCTTGGTTCGGATAAGTTTTATGTAAAAATTCCTTTTGTGCAATTTTATCCTGTTTTGCTTTCACTTTATTGTGAAAAATTAGACTTCGCTTGGGAACTTGTTTTGTAAATCATTCCTCAAACTTGTGTAAAAATGGGACGTTGCTTTTATGTTTTGTAATACAATAAACTAGTGTACTACTGCTGTTATTTCTTAATTTTATATGTTGGTGGAGATATTGGAACACATACTGGTTTTATGGCTTGAATGCATGAGAATACCTATGACTTGAATGCAGTACTGCTTTTATTGCTTTTGTGATTTTGTACAGGAGGTTGTGAAATCTGCACTAATTTGCCCAGTAATCTGTCGGCTTTGTGTGTGTATGATACTTTATTTTTAGTTGTAGTAATTATGAGTTGTTTGTCCAACTGTTTTTCAAGAACTTAAGAGTCAATGCGTATACCTCTAAGAGTATAATATTGTAACTAAAGGAGGATGCATGAATACAAACTTTTGAACTCTCGATATGTAATATTGTATGTGGATGCATATAAACCGGCTTACGAGTCAAAAATGTCATCTATTCGACACGGAAGAGGATGTCATGGCAGGATAGAAGTTGCTTTGATTTTTGGATTATAAAACTTTAGAGGGAAAAAACAGTCGCGCTTGAATAGTACGTTAGAAAAAGTTTCAAAAGAAGGAAATTAAGGGAGTCGGTCCACGGCTGGCTCGATCAAGTTATAGAAACCTTCAACGCATGACTAGTTGAGATATCCTTTTGACTGACCCTTTTGTTTTTATTTATTATTATTATTATTGGTCAATGGGTAATGTGGTTGTGACCACGACCTGCACATACAAAGCTAGCTGAATGTGCATGTATTTTAGCATTGAAAATGCTAGTGATCCACAAAATGCCTGTCCCGTAAAATGGATATTTAGAGTGTTCCCTCAATTACGTTACAAGTTTAGGGGGAAAGGAAGGAAAGAGAGATGTATAAATAAAGAAAAGAGAGGGGGTACCATATGCTTTACCTCTAAGAGTATAATATTATAAACTAAAGGAATACTAACACAAACAAGTAGCATATTCACCGTGAGATGCTACTAAATCAATAGATTAGAGGATCATTCTTTCATATTACACAATCACATTAAATAAACCCATCTCGCTACAGCACAATCACATTAAATAGGAGGTGCATATAGCACAACTCATGAACCCACCAAAACATTGAACTGAAATCAATCTAACGCTGGAATAGGAACCAGCTTATACATATGCATGGTTTCCGATATACACTAAATCAATCCAGAAAGTCAAGTACTCAAAATTGCTTCCATTCTGCAAGCCGGGTCTTCTGTCAATAGGAATAAATGAAATAAATGTCAAAGACCAAACAAACTACTAACAATTATAGGTACAGTATATGCCATCAATTTAAATCAATATGGGCAATTAAACATGAACATAAAATCAATGGCAATTGCATGCTACTTGCACATGAACAAACCCATCATGCTTGGCAAGTATCCGCTTGTTGGCAAGTGAAAAAAAAACAACAAACCAACTCCATCTGCTACTCAAAGGCTGAACGACAAAATGACTGAAAAAACAAACATATTCAAACTACCTAGATGCTTCTAAACCGACATAGATTGACATAAAGGAAAAATAATAATCAAGAATAATGGTCAAATATACATACCCACAATAATCATATCATTGTTGTGGTTGTGACTCATCAAACCAAAATTGCATCTGTAAAAAATATTAACTCAATTTAATGTGCTATCGACTAATATCATTATAACATCGTTATAGTTTGGATCCACTTACGCTTTCTTGACTTTGAAGTACTGTTTCTCGAGGCTGGGTTTGACTAAACTCAACAGCTGGTATGCTTTCTACATTAGCATCCTGATAAATACTTGTAAAAAAGTTAGCAATAAATCATAGCATCCAAGCTAATTACGGTATGTGGCAAAAAGAATACAAGAAATAAACTGAGAAATAAAATTATAAACTTCAAAACATGTAGTTACATCTACAAAACATGTAGTTACATAGTAAAGTATGCTAAAACAACAGAAAAACATATATAAGAAATAATTCAGAAGATAAGAAATACAAACATACATACGTACATCTACAGAGAAGTAAAGCTTTATAAACATAAATAAAAAAAACTGAGGCAATATATTCATCACAACAGCCCAATGCATAAAATAAAATGCCAAAATAGATCACGAAGAGTAAATCTCAGAATATTTAACATAGCTATAACAATCTATATTCAGATATGACATATATTCATCTTAAAAGATATACGTTATAAGATATATACAGGTCTATTCATATAACATACAGATTTTTGTATGTTATATATATCATTTTGAGAACGTAATCCCATTTTTTTCCCTCATTACTATATTACCTGCAGGTGTCCAACATTGGAGACGTCCAAATCAGAAGGGCCAAATAGCTTCCTGCAAGTGCCCGCTACTGGTGTATCTTCCCCATCTCGCTAGTAAAATAGTAACTAATTAGGTTCTTGACAGCATTTGTATGAAAATTAAACTCTAAACAATATAAATTAACAAGGTGGGGGCACCTGTTTGCGTTTTCCCTTCCCCTGCGCTTTCTTCGTCTTCTCCTTAACTTTTCGCAGTTCTTTCTCCATCCTGGATACTCTCCTCAGAGATGGGGGTCTGCCTTTTCCTCGCACAACAAGTGGACTTAGTACTTTTGTTGAACTACCATATGTCGATGTGTCCTTTGTCGCGGCATCAACATTTCCACACTTCTCAGTCATCGATGGAGGTTCTTGGTTCGCTTCATACTCTGCAATCATCGCATTCAACTTAGTCGTTGCATCCTCAGTATGCTTTTTCGAACTCGCCGCACACGTGATCATCTTATAACAGATATTCAACAGAGTTGAATATCTATTAGCATCTTCCCGTTGATCACCTGCGTCATATCTACTGTTGATCAACGTGTATCTTCTTCTGATATCCTTCCTCCATCGATCCAGCACGTACCTATCTGGTATTGTCCTAATCCCGTTACATTTGAAGACGGCGAAGATGTGCCTGCATACTATCCCCCTCATTTCAAATAAACCACAAGAACACTTGGTGAATGCATCGTCATCACTAAAATCCACTGTATGTGTAACCAGCTTAGTGAACTCTTCGAGATGAACTTCATCCTCTACCAGATAGGTCTTCATTGTACCGTCCTCTTTAAGTAAAACTGGGTCCAAATCAATAATGCCGGTAAGTTGTATTTGAACTTCCCTGAATTTAGCATTTGTGTACAGCTGTTGATATCTCTTTTCAATAGGAGATCTCGAGATGCAGGGAATTGTGACGTTAAATGACTGGAAGTCCGCGCAATTTTCGTTCTCAATCTTCTTTTTCAAGGCATTATCATACTGATCGACAAACTCTTTCAAATTTGTTTTGGCATGGACATAACCATCAAAGAAGGCATTCATGCTCTCGCTCCTCTGTGTTGTACTCATTCCAGCCCAAAATACATTTTTCAAGAAGGCCGGTATCCAATGCTCACGCTCAGCGTATAAACTCTGCAACCAGACATTATCATGCAAGCTGTACGTACTAATCATCTCATCCCAACATTTTTCAAACTCATCCGGCGTTTGTGTGTCATACACACATTTCATCAGTGTAGTTTTCATTCCACCTTTGTAAGAACCATAACAGCCAAGCTTTTCAGGGACTTTCTTAAGGATATGCCACAAGCAAAATCTATGTCGGCTTTCTGGGAAAACAATCTTAATTGCATTTTTCATGGCTCTGTCTTGGTCAGTAATAATAGCCTTCGGTGCTATACCATCCATACACTGCAACCAAGTTTGGAATAACCAAACGAAGGTCTCAGTATCCTCAGAGGAAATCAATCCAGCTCCTAACAAAATTGACTGCCCATGGTGGTTTACACCAACAAATGGCGCAAAGGGCATCCCATATCGGTTCGTCAAGTAGGTGGTGTCGAAGGTTACGACATCCCCGAAATATTGGTAAGCTGCTCTACTACGGGGGTCTGCCCAAAAAACATTTTTTAACCTCCCTTCATCATCCAAATCCATTAGTGCAAAGAACCCCGGATTTTTGTACTGCATTCGTAGAAAGTAGTCTCGAAGCGCTCCAGCACCACCAGCGCCCAATCGTAGATGTCGTGCCTTGTCGATGTAGTTACGACAATCCTTTTCCAAAAACGGGAGGTTCTCAAAACCACCCGCGCCAACAACAAGAGACCCAAAACTTTTATTCATTCGGATGCCGGCCAAATCATTTGTATCTAGGACCCTTTTAACAGATTCACTCACTTCTCGATTACATCGAAAGAACCGAGATTTCTTTGGACTGAGGCCGTGGTTGTGGAGATTGTGAACTGTAGTCAGCCGAAACTTTCCGTCAGCAACTTTTAATGCATTAATTTTTGCCTTACATTCCGTCTTTCCTGTCGGACGTGGGTTGGCGACATTTATAGTCCTATTCCGGGCCTTCCCTCCACGGGCACAGGCAAGAGTGACATATCTCACAGTCTCATCCTCTCCCCTCTCACTCCTTTTTGTCATCACCCCAAACCCGCGTTTTTTGCCATATTCCTTATAATAATTCATTAAATCTTCTAATGAATTAAATTCCATTCCCGAAACGGGCTCATCATCGCCATCCATTTCAACTTTCTCAGATGTTTTGGCACTACCACACTCTCTTTGTTGTGCATCTTGTCTATCAAGATGAATTTCTTCAACTGTAGAAGATGTAGCTGCCAACTGAGTTTCCCCAACTGAGGGTCTAGTATCCTCCGTACCCAGAAATCTGCTTGTAACCGAGGTATTGCTGAGAGACAACTGGCTTTCGATGCCATGTTGAAATGGGTAACTAGCATTCTGTTAATTATTTGAAAAAAATGCAATTAAACTCTTCAAAATAACCAACTGCAATTCAACTATTAAAAAAAAACCAACAAGACTAACATATAAGGGAGAACATGACAGAACCACCTGTATATTGCTTGGATATTGGTTGACAGCAGGAAATGGGAGAAAACCCGATGACCACACAGGCACTGCTCCATAGAAATCGTTCATTGGGATGTTTGGAGAAGTTGATGGTATATCCTGAAATGTTATTAGAATCAATATTGATATGATATCCACACAAAAAATCAACATAAATCAGATCTATTGATATATTAAATTAAATTACATACCGCGGATGAGGGTCGATAGTAACCGTGCATTGGGATGTTTGGAGAACTTGATGGTATGTCCTGAAATGTTATTGGATAAATTATTAATGTGTTTAGCACATAAAAGCAACTAATCTTGAATCTAATGTTATTGATATATTGCACCATATAATAACATACCACAGATGGGGGATTTGAGGTAGATGGTCTTATGGTAGATGAATGTTCTTTTCCTTTTTCCATGCTGAGAGGTAGACAAATGCATATTGTTAAGAAGGAAAGGAAGATATCATGAATCTAATCATCAAAAGTAGTGTGTATACTATAGAAGGAACAATGTGTGGGAAAATAGAGAAAAATATGTATGGGAGAAACGTGGGGTTTTAGCGTCTCTTGTTACATGTATGCAGACAGCTTCACTGTCCTGCCTTCTTCCACTTTATTAGCCAAGAATTAATCTCTCCAATTAAGCGAGTTGTGTACTGGAAGTAGAATGCCACCAAAAGACATGTCATTGATCTTATCTACTGTTCACATGTTTACTCTACTGACTTCTTTCCCCACAATTTGACTATCGATATTCTGTTGTTTTGTGCAGGTTCTTCATGTATCAGTGCACCTTTTGCTTTGAGCTGCAGATTTCCCCCGCTTACATTATATGAGGGTTTAGTATTAGAGCTTAAGAGCTATTTCAATGTTGTTAGGGTTCAAATTATGTCCTCAGGCTATTAGGGTTCAAATTATGTCTTTGACTAATCAAATCGATTTCTAGTAACATATTCCCTCTTAAATGACCTCTTCTGTCTATTCTATACCATTGAATTGACAGTGACTTTGTTTTGGCTGATGAGATTGTAAATCCACAATAATCCATGAAATTGATATTCTGGACTGGGTGTTTATACTGGGTATGGTGCTCAGATGCAAGTGAAAAGTTAAAGTTGCCTTTGTGTTTGAGAACAAAACCATTTTAACCCTCTGAAAGATAACCAGGGGGTTGGTGAATCTGTTCATGGAAAAGCAAAGAGTATAGGGAGTTCTTTGACATGGTTGGGAATGAATGAAAGAACTTTGACACAGCAGCAGAGAGAACAGCAAGTGCATGGATTAGTAATGGCTAATCTGTCTTGTCAAGTTCATTCATAATAAGGATTTTAGGACCCTAAAATTATTGAGGAGTTTTGATTTCCTCTGGAATTATTGAGTATTTAAACTACTGGATTTATTTATTTTCTCAAGCAAGCCATTTCCAAGTGTGTTTTATCTGGCCATCGGCTGGAAGAGCAAACTGATGGTGAACTGTACTCTCTCCATCATTTTGAGTGGATGTGCAGTCGACCATAAATAGCAACATCATCATTCCATATGAAATCTATTAAGAAGATTTCTTTACATTCTTCTAGATTACATTTTTGTAAAAATAAATAAAACTCGGGTATTTTTTTTCCCTCTTTAAATGCTTCCCCATTCCTTTCATTTACTTGGTTTTGGCAAGAATAAATAGTTTATTAATTAAACATAAAATTAAAAGGGAGAGCTGAGGTCCCCAACAATCACCTGTGGTACCAGCCTGCACAGTGCTAATGAAAGATACACAAAAAAAAGAAAAAAAAGAAAAAAATAAAAAAGAAAATTGACCAAATATTTGGTCTGGTTCAATATTCTCTTGGCCCACTCCAATGGGTAAGAAAAAGGATTGATAAACTAATGAACAGTGTTTTATACAGAGGATTGATCTTGCATGCCAACCATGGAACTACTAGGAATCCACACAGCTGTTGAATCTGAAAACATGGGGCAAATAGTTCGGCTACATCGGTTTCAAAAGTTCAATTGAACTTTGGTAAGAAATGTGCACATTCGCACAAGCTTTCTCCAACTAATCTGATTGCCTCTTAAGATAAATTACTTTATTGATCAAGAAAAAGAGAAGATTAGTAATATAAGAAGTGAATGCAGAATAAAGCAAGCACCTTCTTAGGCTTTGAGAAGGAAATGACCGAGGTTAGTTTGGAGTAACCAATGTCCTCTTGATATAACCAACTAGAGCCTGTAAATGTATCTGTTGAAGTCCTAAAGTTAAAATGTTACAAAGGAATCAACTCTGATATACAAGCTGAAAAAGAAAAAGTTTATCACATCATCTCTAATATATAATTGCTGAAAATAAAAGTCATCAGTACCTCTCTATTGTTCACAAATATTTCCATCCATTATTTAGTCCACTAAATACTGATCACAGCAAAGGTTAGGACGGAAATTCAATCGTAATAGTTAAGGAGAAATATAAAAAAAACTTTCCCCTTCATAAATATTATTTATTTTGAATTACTCGAGGAAAAAGTTTTTTACAACATTCTTCCTGTTGGGTAACTTTGTTCCTGCAGCATTCTCTATCTTTACAAACAAGAAGATTTCCTAATATTTCACGCATTTTATCAAACAGGTAAAATGCAACAGCTCGAGTAAACATGTAAAATGCAACAGCTCGGGTACAAGCTCCACCATCACAACAAACAAGTATACAAGGGGGTTCGAAATCAGGTTGGATGAGATTTGGACCCGATATTCAGTCCAAATCGCAGCAAAACAGTGGCCAAATCCGAAATGAAATGCGAAGTATAGGAAGCGGAGGAGAAAAGAAATCCACAAAAACGAAGCTCACCTCCTCACTCAGTGACCAGTGTGCTTTCGGACCCGTAAAGAAGGCGACGGCGGCGACCACAGACCAAGATACAAATTCCTCGAAAACGTCTCAGGGGTTCTTCCGTTTCGGGGGTTCTTCGAAATGTATTTCCCTCCATTTCTCCCGAATATTTCACTCGGGTTTTGTTTTTTTTTTTTTTTTTTTATTTTTTATTATTTAATTATCGGCTGACGTGGCAGTGCCACGTCAGCCGGTTCCGCGGCGGTTCCGCGCCGACGGTTGCAAGCAGAAGAACTGTTTATTTATTACAATAGATAGTGCTCAGATTCATCTAGCTACAGACTCATGTCTAGGCCAGTCATCTAGCTACAATGATATTTATTTCCATAGATAGTGCTCAGATTGGAGTACAATTATCAGAGACGACCTTGGTTCTAGCACCTATGTATTGTTGTGGTCATAAAATATTACCAACACAAAAGATTTAAGACCAATCATACAGACCCGTGATTAAAGCTCAGCCACGAGACTTTTATCTCTTGTGTAAAACTCAGATGGGAAGATAACACTGTATGCTCCTATTGCAGAAATTAGGTTAGCTGCTTCACTAGGATGGAAAGAGTCCCAGAACGCATATTCCGACCTATTCTGGCATGGAGTTTGGTTAGGAATGCACAGTCCAGTTAATTCCTCTACTTCACAGCACCCAACAGTTGTAACGTTGAAAGCTGAAATGCAAAAACATCAAAATTATATAAGAACATTACTAAGATCTAAGCCATTTTGACAGAGCAAGAAAGTCCAAGGAAATCTACCCGCAGCGATAACATCCTCGGCTAACTTCACCGCATCCACGTATATAAAAGTTGCATCAGGCATCTCAGTATTCAGATCATCGACAAGAGATTTAAGCTCAACGTTGAAGAAGCTGGATTCGTAGTTCATAAACTCTACACATGTCGAGCCATTTGTGCCGTATACAGAAATTGCATTCGGAGTGCAGCCTAGCATTCCTACTCCAAACAATACAATCTTCCTCGCTCCATAATTGTACAAAGTCTAGAACATAATTAATGGGGAGCGAGAGAATCGGATGATCAGGGATAATCACAAAAAGGGAAGTAGTTCAAAAGGAAAGAAAGTAATAAAGAAAGATTTTGCAGCAGCATTACTGACCTCTATCTGCTGAGAAAATTGTTCAATGAGAACTTTAGCAAATTGCTCGGGAGTATACAGGAGGCTTGACGGGTAATAGTCGGGCTGGAAATAGTTGTTAATGTAATCATTATCTCCCATTCCAACCGAATAGAAACACTTGTTTAGGTACTCGGTTGCTGACTGACTGCTTCCTAGCATGCTGACAATGCTTGAGACTGTAACTTGGTGATTGTTCAACTGTTCGTCCATGCAGATGCGAGCACCCTGGTTGAGAAATTTTTGTCACATTCGTCCGAGTCATTATACTTATAAGTCAACGTAGAGGACTGGCAGAGAGGCGATACAAAGAACGGAATGTAACGAAATAACAGTGCAAGACAAAAATATAATTGAGTAACTACCGAGGTCTGCCCAGTTTCATTCAGAATTCCTGCCCCGCCGGATGCATAATTCACACCTTTGAGTATCTCTGTGCCATTAGCAGTTGCAAAGGGCGGAATATAGTCGTCGAAGCCCATCATTTCAGCTGTGTGAGGGAATAATTTACAGTTACATCCCTAATAATTATGTTCATAAATAAACCCATAAATTAATTTGAAGAGATATCTATCTGGTAGCTAGTTCTGATTGAAAGAATGTTGGAACCGATAAACTAACAATATTGAGCGATCTAATATCTATATATCCTCAGCTTTATAATATTACCCAAGAAGTTCTTGGAGTACATTTATCATAGATTTTGACACACAAAATTAACTTTAAACGAAGTGGGTACAAACAAACAAACGAAGTAAAACTGAAAGAAATGAGGAGGAAGCCACGCCCCGGATCTAAGATTAACTAAAACCATGATAGAGCTGCAAGAGAGAAAGGGGCAAAACCTAGGATATCAACGATGGTCCTGCCATTGCAGAACCTTCCAGTTGGTCCTTCAGGAAAGTCAACGCCATATGGCTCGTAATTTGCTTTAGCCAGTGTTGGGAGCAAGTTATTATTGCCATCATCCGCCAACGAGTCTCCGAAAATGAAATAGCAAGGTACTTGAGGCTCCCCATGTACTTGAAGTAGTTCAATGGACGTGACAACTAAAAGAAAAAACAGGACCACCGCTTTTTTCATCTCTTCTCCGGGGTGCAAATAAACGACCAATTAGAAGATCAGAACAAATACTGCAGAAGAAGTAGGTAGAAGAAAAGAAAAGAAAGGCAATGTGAGGTAAAATGCTGCAGGCAAGTAGTAATATATATAATATATACATCTGTGGAATGCTCTTTGCCCATTTTACCCTTTTTCTCTCGACTATCATCTCTCGAGGGTTCGATTGTGCGCGCCTCATGGCTGCCGTCATGGCACTGACTTCTTAGCTTAGAAGCTGTCAAATTAATATAAAGGTAAATCTTAATATTAAATTCACAAAAATTAGGAGTAGCTCAATATAAATTGAGGCCTAAGGCGAATTTAAGTGAGTTATTCATAATTATAATATAATAAAATATAAACTATTATATGAAATATTTTCAAACTTTACAATAAAATGAGATTTTATTTAAAATCTTTAAATACAGTTTTTGTGAATATATATTTACAACAACTTAAAATAAGGTCTCAATGCAAATTTTGTACCTCAATTTAGTAAGATCTTAAAAAAATTATTTAAAATATAAATAATTCATTGTATTACTTATATAAAAAAAATTAACTGTATTAAATGTTAAATTGAGTATTATGAGGCCTTGCACACATTGAAAACTATAAAAATTATTTAAAATTTTATTTAATGAAATATTTTTTATTTTTATTTTCAAATTAAAACAATACATTTATATTTTTGGAGGCCTTACATAGAGTGGGGGCCTTAGGCAATGGCCTCAATGGCCTTACCATTGAGCCGGCCCTGACAAGGATAATGAGAATTTAGTAAACATTTCATATTCGCAAGACAACATATTACCGTTTGTGGTGATAAGAAATTTTGAAATGATAAGGCAACAGTAAACTAAATGATTAGCAATGAACAAAAAATAAGAAATGAGAAATAAATTTCAAAAATTAACTACTAACTATATCGACACCAAAATGGGGTTATTTACTAAGGAAGTGTGGAATGAATTAAGAGTGAAATTGTTGGGAAGTTCAAGCACGAGTAAAGCTGAAAATAAAATTGAATCTACTTTTCTAAAATTACTAAGAATCAAGAGATTTAAAAGAAACGTATAGAAGTTGACTTAAACTGGAAAGAAGCAATAAAACAAACACTTGGGATGTAATTTTTGCCCTCTGATTTGGTGATAGATTTACTTCTCTTTTCATCTTCTCTCAACCATTCTCTCATTCCTAGAAATTATGGTCGGATAATATAGCAATGAATCACAATTTTTATTCTAATAAAATTACTTGACAAATTATATGACAACTATAAAATAGTGAAAGAAAACCATCAAAGTCATGTTACTTGTTCAAGTATCAATTGTGCCGTTACGTCTACAACTGAACTAAACCAAGAACAAAGAACTCCAATCTTTTCTAGATGCAAATTGAAATATAATCCATCAAGTTAATCATCCAAAGCACTAAATATCAAAGAAAATCCAACTCCAAACAATTATCGATTACTCATTGAATTCCAAGCTAAAAATCTAGCCTATCATCTCTAGATTAACAAAATGCCCAAAAAGATTAAATTCCAACATCTCTAATTACTACTTTCAAAGGAAAATGCTCAATAAAAAAATGTTGCAGCAGAAAAATATCTAAGAGGAAAAGCGGAAGAAAAAATAGACGAAGCAGAAAAAAAATCGAAGAAGCGGCACACAACCCAGAATTTTCTTTTTATACTCTCTTTTCTCTCCAGTGTGTGATTCCCTTGTGTCTCATGTCTATTGGTTTGCATTTTCGCTTGCGTGAGTATGCGTTTAACCTCTCCACTTACGTGTTTTGCCCCTTTGTTTCCCTCTGCAATGCGCTCATTCCAGGTCCTGTAGTTCGTGTCTCCAGCTCCAGCTCGCGTCTTCAGTTGCGCGTTTCATCTCCTCAGCCCAGCACCAATTCCTCTCCAGCCTAGCGTTTCGCGTGAGTGGGTCTACTCGTGTGAGCTGCTCGATCTAGCCCAGGTTCTTGCAGGATGCGGATTCGTGCCCATCAATCTGCACCAGCATTGAAGCCACGCAGCGTTGCACATCTCTAGGTCTGCGTTTTGCGTCCTGAAGGTCCTGCAGCAAGTTCCTCTCCAGCCCAGCGTTTCCATTCTTGCCCGAGTGAACTGCCCTGCAAGCCACGTTCCAGCCTTGCGTTTTGCATCCCGTGTGAACTGAGTTTCCATTGTCTTCTTTTGATGTTGTTGTGTCAACTGAGTAATTCCAAGAATACACACGTGTTTTAACATATTTCTCATAATGCCCTGCAACATAAATAAGATATGAGGAATAGAATTTTGGGATATTAATTTCGGTGTGGACTAACTACAATACAACTCTGTTCAAGTGCAAAATATCAAAATTTAATATTGAGTCAATTACTAAAAATTACTACATAATTAAGTGCTCAATTCATTTTTTTTGTTAAACAATTCATTCACTTTAGTAGCTTAATCATGTAGTTTTTGACATTTCATCAGCCCCCCTGGGCTATTGGCACCATCTGGGTAGCTGCAGACCTTCACTGACATGGTGGCGTAGCCTCCGTAGCCCCTACTAGAGGTGGATATCCCTTTTTATCAGGCAAAGCTATTAGATGGTGAATTTTGTGTGTTTTTCTCCAAATAGAAAATTGAGAGATCGGCTACACCCTTCAGGTTTTCCAAGGTACTAAAATTCCTCAAGCAACGTCCTTCTCTGGATGTGATTCGGGCATTCATAAGGGGTAGATGGGGGTTGGACTCTCAACTCGTTGTCTCGGCAATGCACAAGGCTTGAAATGTATTCATGAGATTTTTTAACGAAAGTGATTTCGTGAAGGCTCTATCGAGGGAAGCAACTGACATAGAAGGAGTGTCTTACCATGGATATCATTGGAAACCAGATTTTCATGAGGAATCCGAACCCTTGACAGTGCCGGTATGGGTTTTTCTCCTTGGTTTGCCCCCAAACTTTTACCATGAATCTTGTTTGAAAAATATTGTTGCTCATGTTGGTCACTTCTTACATTGTGATAATGCTACTAAGTGTGCTACCAAAACCGATGTGGCTAGAGTGTGTTTGGAAATTGATGCGACACAAACACCTATTCGTGGAATCTGGATAGGTACCCCTCACCATGAATGGAGTTGGTATGTTGAAATTGAATATGATCAGACTTTGCCCGCTTTCTGTACTAGATTTAAAATGCAGGGTCATAACTTGAAATTGTGTAACAAAAAGGAAGGGTCAAAGAAATTTATGGATTGGAAAGTGAAAGAAGGCAAGAAGCAGCTGTAGGTTTGAAAGCCGACGTCCCAGAACCACAAAGATAAACAAGTAACTGAGGTAGGGCCGAATGGATCCTTGGTGGGTTTGGAAAATGAATGTGCGGCTAGACCAATTTTTTTGTAAGAGCGCAAGGAAGTTGTTAACACAGACGGAATTGTGAAGGAACATGTGCCAGTTTCAACTTTGAATGTTGTAGTGTGTATGCAACAGAGTCATGAAATAGGCCCAAACAATTGAAAAGAGTCCGATTTTGCATAGTACTCAGAATCTGATTTATTCGTAGGGGAATATTGCTAATGCCGAAGATGTTAACAATGCAGGGGACTACCATGTGATGTTGAAGAGTGCTGGGATGGTTGTAGCGAGGATGCCCCAAGTGTTGTCTCTTAACTCTAAGATTGTTATAGCGGGAAATTCTCCAAGTTTTCAATATTTAATCTGTGCTCATGGGGCTCTTGATAATGCCAATGCTCATTCCCTCTTTTTGGAAATGCCTTGCTTTGAGGACGGTAATAAAATAGGGGAATAGCACAGGCTATCAACAGGCTTTGGTGAGGTGGTGATTGAGGAGTTGATTGACGATGTCATGGTGGAGGATGGGTTAGTAAGGCCTTCACAGGATGCTCCGGATGTTGGATACCCAGTAGGAAAGGATGTTTGTGGGTCTGATCCAAAGAAAAAATGTGGGGAACATCTTGGTAAAAACAAAAACTATCTCTGGGATAGTGATACCAAAATGGAAAAAATCTGGCCAAATGGGGAAGTTTGCTCAGAAGTTTGACTCGGGTTCCTAGCAAACCCATTTGTATGAATTTATAAATTGCTCTCCTATGTTTTGGAATATCCGGGGCCTTAGATCGTCTTGGAGAAGATTGTGTAAGTTGGTTAGGAAATTATAGTTGAATTTCATTATGTTAGCTGAGCCATTTGCATATGATAATAGAATGATTAGTTTGAAACATTTGCTGCACTTTGAGCATTATTTTTCTAATCTCTGTGTTGGTGGTAAACTTTGGTTGTTATGAAACGAAGACTTGCAGATATCGGTCCTAAGCTACAGTGCCCAGCATGTGACTGTTTCTTTGTGTATGGATTCTCGGCAATTTGTTGTTTATGTGGTGTATGCTAAATGTAATCACTTAGAAAGGAGAGAACTCTGGAGATTGTTACAGTTAGACGCAGTCCAAGATGCACCTTGGTTATGCCTGGGTGATTTTAATATTATTTGTGGGGAGGAGGAACATCGTGGTGGTCGACCAAGATTGGGGATTGCCATAGATGAGTTTAATGAGTTTATTGATAATTTTGGATTCATTGACATGCAAGCTGTTGGGAGTAAATTCTCATGGTGTAATGGCCAGAGGGGTTTATCTAGAAGTTGGTCAAAATTATATAGATGCTTGATGAATGTCGTGGCTGCAGGTTTATTGCCAGATGCCTCTTGCAAGTATATGGACAGATCGACTTCGGATCATGCCCCATTGTCTTTTGTTTTCAAGATCGTGGATACTCGTTATGGTCTTTCCTCCTTTAAATTCTAGCAAATGTGGGTGTCCCATAGTAATTTTAAGGACATGGTAAAAGGTTCCTGGAATGATTCGATAAATACTATGGGGCTTGTTGGACTTGCTACTATGTTAAAAAAATTGAAAGTTATTTTGAAAGACTAGACCCGTCGAGTTCTTGGGTACACAGAAACAAACATCCAAGCTTTGGAAAATCAAATTGAACAGTTAGAAAGCCAACTCCAGGATGAGTTCTTAGAAGATACGGAGAGGGCTTTATTGGTGGCCAAGGAAGATCTTGCTATGTGGATGCAAAGAGAAGAAACTAGGTTTTCACAACATGTGAAGCTTAGGTGGATGGAAAAAGGAGAGGCCTCAGCTCAGTTCTTTAAAATTTTTGCTGTTGTAACTAAGCCTATAGTGCACGAAATGAGGTGTACAAATGAGAGCTATTTAGCTACCCCGGAAGCTATTCATTCAGGTGCTGTGGATTATTTCAGTTCTTTTCTTCGGGTTAGAGGTCGTCGAGAGCTCTCAGATTTGTCGTCATTGGTGCATAATTCTGTTCTTTAGAGGAGAACGCCAAATTCGTTCAGCTCCCTTTGATCCAAGAGGTTAAAGAGGTTATGTTTTCTATACAGCGTGTTGGGATATTGTCAAAGCTGATGTGGTGGTAGCTGGTCGGGAGTTCTTTCTTGGAACCCCAATGCCTAGATTTTACTCAGCCTCTTATATTGTTCTCATTCTGAAAATGCAGGAGCCTACTGGTTTTGACAAGTTTCACCCTATAAGTTTATGCTAAGTGGTGTATAAGGTTTTCTCTAAAATCTTGGTGTGAAGATTATCACCCATCTTAAACAAACTTGTTTCTCCGAAACAAGGTGCTTTTCTTCCTAGGTGAAGTATCTTTGAAAATATTTCTTTGGCCCAATAAATGATACACATGCTTAAAAGAAGATTAGGGGTGGTAGCATCGTCATTAAAGTTGACATGGCTAAGGCTTATGACAACATTGATTGGGACTTCTTAATTCATGTTATGGTTTCGTTTGGGTTTTCTATGCCGCTCTGGGATTTGATTAGAAATTGTATTTCGACTCCTTGGTGGGGGAATCCAAAATGGAAGAAATTCTGAATTGCCTACTTGAACAAAAAGAGGGTGAAGACGTGTTGATTTGGAAGCCAAATCTGAATGAGGAATTTTCATCGAAGTCGGCTTGGGACTGTGTTCGTGTTGACGCATCAAAATCTGAATGGGCTTCTTGGATTTGGCACTCAGCTCTCCCAAAAAAATGTTCGGTTACCATTTGGAAGGCTTTTAATTTTAGCCTTACTGTTGATAGTCGAATTAGTTCTCTAGGCGTTCCTTTGGCTTCAAGATGTGAATGTTGTACTCAAGGGTGTGTGGAAGATCAAGATCATGTCCTTGCCAACGGGATGGTTGCTGTAGATATTTGAAGGTGTGTCTCATTACAGTTGGGGATGCAGTATGACCCGAGGAGATCATGGCGAGCGTCTACGGAATTTTGGTTTCAGCGAGCTGCTCATTCGACTAAAAAGGTACTTTGCTTGCTCTTATTCCTATTATTGTGACTTGGTCTCTTTGGGTTTGGAGATGTAAAACTTGTATGTAAGGTAAAAGAATTTATGTGGGCTCGTTATAGGGCTCGATTAAGGCTGCTATTGCATGAGTGGGAATTCACTTGCATGCTAGTAAAAAGATGAATGCTGGAGATGAAAGAGTGCTAAATTTTTTCTTTATTCCTATTAAACCTGTGAAGAGACAGAGATTTCCTCTGGTGAAATGGATGACACCGACTCTGAGCTGGTCGAAATTAAATGTGGATGGGAGTTCTTTGGGAAATCCAAGTCGTATGGGTGCAGGGGGGCTAATTAGAGATGAGAAGGGGAACCTTATTTGGACTTTTGCTAAAGAACTGGAGCATGGTTCTAATAATGAAGCGGAGCTCATTGCACTTTACTTTGGTCTTCAATTTTGTAAGGATTTAACTATTCAAAGAGTAGAGATTGAATCAGACTCTTTGTTAGTGGTTCGTTGGATAAAAAAAGGGAGATGTGGGATATGGTATGTGGAAGTTTATTGAGAAAAGATAAAAAACTATTCTTCCTACCTTGGAAGTTAAGGTCCTACACATTTATAGAGATGGAAATGCAGGAGCAGATTTCTTAGCACGTTGGGCTTCAGATAAGAAAAATGGTACGTGAAATACTTACAATGAAGTGCCACATTTGCTCAAAGGGATTCTGAAAATTGATAAGGTTGGTCTTCAGGCTATTCGATTATAGGCAATAATTAGGTACTTATGAATAGAAAAATAGCGTCACTTTTTTTGCAAGTTGGTTGTTATTTTGAATTTTTGTTGGCTGGTTTGCTTTAGGCCTGTTAGTAGTTATTTGTTTGTTTTTTTTTATGTTCCTTTTGAGCGTGTCTTGACACTTGGTTTTGGGTTAATTTATAGCGCTTACCTTGTAAATCTCCAAGTGTAACATTTTGTTTTTACGATTTTTCTTTCGTTATAAGTGAAGTTTTTTCTTAATAAATTTAGGATAAAATTACTATATGTGTATCTATCGACTCTTTAAAATAATAAATAAATAAAGGCACGAGCATACGATCTAATTAGCTTTTTGTTTTCCTATTCGTCGTCTCCTTCATTATTATCTTAGTGAAAGAGATTGATTAGATGTGTTTAGAGCGATATTATGTTCTTAAGAAACCGTACGTCTGTTCATTACAATTTTAACGTGGTGATGTATCATAGACTTGCTGTATTAATTATGAGCTTGTTGTGAAAGATCTTGTTTTTCTTCTGCTGTTGCTGTCGGACCCAATTGGGCTGTTGTGGCTTGGAGTGAACTATGAAGGGTAGCTGGTTGGGTTGAATTGCTGCTTATCTTGCTACGTACTCATGTGAACAGCATTACATGATCCAGTACTGGCTCTACTCAATTTTGATTCCACGTGGCGGATTGGTGCAGCCTCTCGACTCCTGAGTCAATGTCTTCTTTTACCTGACTTTATAATCTCTGTAATGGGATGATGAAGCGAGTCAGAAATTTGTTGTTATTTGACTAATAATAGTAGCTAGCGTGCTGCTGGTAGGTTGTCATGCAGCTACGTACCCTGGTTGATGTTTCTTGTACAGATCGCATGGGATAATATTAGTTCTTATAAAAAGACCAAAACAAAAATTGTAAATTTAATTTTCACCCTTGAAAAAAGCGAATTAACGGGTATCATATCTTTCGATTTGTTCTAACAATAAAGGGAGATTCGGATCATGAGTTGAGATAAAAATTAAAAGTTAAATAAAATATTATTAAAATATTATTTTTTAATATTATTATTATTTTAAAATTTAAAAAAGTTAAATTATTTATATTTACATAAGAATTTGAAAAAATTTTAATGATAAAATGAGATCAGATGAAACCGTTTCTATATCAGACGGAGCTTAATATATTCTATAAAAACATGTGAGTTTATAGATTTTGAAATCATTTTTGGCTGCCGCATTTCTTCATGAACAATGACATGGTATGAAGAGTATGGACCGTTTGGTGTTTCGTAGAAGGGATCTTGCCCTAGCTAGGATATTAATTGAGAAAAAAAAGTTTTTATGGTGGTTGGTGATATTTTTGGGAGCATTAAAAATAAAAAGGGTCGTTGAGAATAAATAAATCTATTTCAGAGATATCGAACAAATAAGTAAATCAAATCTCATAAATATAAGAATTCGAAGCTCGGTTTGTACGCTAATCTCTTTTGAGATCACCTTGATCAGGATGTCTCTTAGGCGATGCTTGAATTTGTTAAAATTACTTTTATCTATCTCAAATTACTTATAGATAAAACTTACTATTTTTTTTTAACTATACCCTTAAAAACTTTAAAAAATTCATAACATCATTAAAAAATACTTCTTTATTCATTAAATAAATAAAAAAAATCAATGGATAACAACCATGGGTGACTTTTATTTGTGGAATAAATATTATCCAAATATTACAATTGAGAGATGAAATCAAATCATATAAAATCAGCTTAACATTGAAATGTAGCCTTAAATAAATTAATAACCTCAAAACCGATTTTTGTAAGAAAATGAATGAAGTCTTAAAGCATTGGTATTGGACTAACTAAATGTCAATGCATCTTCATACTTTGACTAGGCATGAGTAAAATCCTTTACATTAGACTAGCCAAACTACTAAAACTCAACATATGAGCTATAGTAAACTAAGCTCCCTAGTCATCTCTTTGGCTAGATACTATTCACTCACCAAAATAATATTTTAATCATTTTCTACAACTATTATATTATCTAATTATTTTAAAGTCTATATTATCCATTTCAATTTTGATAAATAGTCCGTTATTTTCTACCTTATTCTATTTTATTAATAATAATTAAATTATGAAATTAAAATTAAATTATTAATTAATATATAATTCTATTTTCTACCTTATTTTAATTAAAAACTAATTTATCAATTAATATACGAAGTATATTTGCAAAATATTACAAAAAATATATTTTATAAATTATTATTAAAATATATAATATTATATTATTATTTTAACTTTAAAATGACTAGTCCAATATAAATTCACCTAATCAAATTCATGCTAAAATTCTAACCAAAATTTGAATCTTATAAGGAAAACAAATAATTTGTATAAATCTCAAATAAATAAGTCACATGCAAGTACTTGTAAAAAAATAGATCTCACCTTAAAAATGTATAAAAAAAAAAAATTATTATTTATCAGCTTGTCTATTTGAAGTTTGTATCATTATTCTAAATATAAGGTTTGAATAATGAGATGAGATGAGATAGTTTTAAATAAAAGTTAAAAGTTAAATAAAATATTATTAGTATATATTTTTTTAATATTATTATTATTTTAAAATTTAAAAAAATAAAATTATTTATTATATTTTATATAAAAATTATAATAAAAAAATTGAAAGGGAATAGATGGGTGAGTTTGATTACCAAACTCATCTCAATTTATCTCAACTCATCATTATAACTTTTTCAAATCTTAATATAAAATATAATAAATAATTCAACTTTTTCAAATCTTAAAATAATAATAATATTAAAAAATAATATTTTAATAATATTTTATCATTTCAATTCAATTTAATTCAATTCACTTTAATATTCAAACACAATGTGAGATGGGTCGGTATCCAAACCTCTCGTTCTTTTTCTTTAGAAAATTGTTGGAATCTGTTCACAAAAGCCGTGCAAGTCATGTCAACAAGAATTCAAAGGAAGTACGGAGATTAGCTTGTACTCAGTCAAAACCTGTAAGTCGATTAGACGTTTGCCTTTATTCGATGACAACTCATTAATCTGGACAATGTCACAATAATTGAGGCCTTCAGCTTTCAGATGGTACCTATTAGGGAAAAAAACAAAAAAATCCACACAAAATTTTATAATATATTTCATTTTACAGATATTTTTGTAAAGGGATATTATTTTTATAAAATATTTTATCAAAATATTTTTTGTTTTTAAATATAATTATTTAATGAATTGTGAAAAATATATGTTTATAATTTTTTAAAGAAAAATACTATTCTACCGAGACATCCCATCAAGAGTGGGTCCCAACTAATTTTTTTTACTTAATAATTAAGTAATTATTTTTTAATATCTTTTTTATTTTTTTAAATGTTTAAAGAGATTAAACAAATTATGAAAAATAAACTTTTGGCCATGGAGAATTCTTCGGAAGGAATCTCAATCGTTGTAGTGCTGCCGAGTGCCCCCTACGAAAATGCTCAAGCCACTAATAAATTATCTCGAAAGTTTGTACGAATTTTATTTATTTTTTATTTTTTATAAATATTTAAAATGATTTAAAAAATGCTTTAAAAAAAAACACACAAAATAAAAAGTGCATGTTACACTTATTGGTGAGAACTCTCAAGACCCTTTTGCAGTTCTCTAACGATTAAGCTTGATTTGGATAGTGATGTTCTATCTTATTCCATCTTATCTCATAATATCTAATTTCAATATCCAAATATTACAAATATAAATATTTTTTAATTTTTAATTTTTAATTTTTTATCTAATTATTATTTAATTATTAAAATTTTCTAAACTTTCAAACAAAATATAAAAATAATTTAATTTTTTCAAATTCTAAAATATAAATAATATAAAAAAAATTATGTTCTAACAATATTTTAACTTTATAATATTTTTATTCAAGTTTTTATCTTTCATTTTTCAAAATCTCATAAAATATTTTAACTCAAATAATTTTACTACTATTCACAGACCATTTTAACTCACTATCAAAACCAACCCCAAAGCTTTGTACAAGTTCAAATCGGAAAAAAAAAAAAAAAACCTTTTCTTCTTCATGCTTAAATTTGGAAGATGTTTTTAACTTTTTGTACCGCACAATATATATATACTCTAATTTAATCTTTAAATTTAAAATTTATCTTTTAAATCAAATTATTTTACAATAATAAAGTGTGATATAAAATTCTTCGAATATAATTAGGTTCCATTTAGATTCGGAAAGTATTTTATCTCATCATTAAGGTTGTGTTTGGATGTTGAAGTGAGTTGAGTTGAATTGAGTTGAGATGATAAAATATTATTAGAATATTATTTTTTAATATTATTATTATTTTGAGATTTGAAAAAGTTGAATTATTTATTATATTTTGTATTGAAATTTAAAAAGATTGTAATTCAAATTTAAAAAGGTTGGTCTCTCCAAGTCCACATATTGTAATTCAAATTTTTTAAATTTTAAAATAATAATAATATTAAAAAATAATATTCTAATAATATTTTTTTAAATTTTTATTTTTCATTTAAAACAATCTCATCTCGTATACGGGGATATAAAAGAAAAGACATATTTATAAGTATGTATTAGAATATTTATCGTTGCTAGATAAATACAATGAATAATATTAAATAAATAATAAATAATATAAGAGTTATTTGATATGTCAATCAATTTTCTGACTAGAGACATTATCTAAATTTGAATAAATTTTTATCGACAGTCATCTGGAAGTTTTTGTTTTTTAAAGAAATGAACTCATTATAAAAAGGGTAAAAAAAATTTAATTAGTTCTCACGTTTATTAAAAGAATTAGTTGTATAAATTATCTAGCATAGAATAGACTGCATTCGTACCCAAATTATTTTTCAAGAAAATAAATTTGGGAGTGATACAATATGTGGACTTGGAGAGACCAACTATTCATTTTCGTTTCATGTGTTGTAAACAGTAGCTGATACAATGAGTGCTAAGTTTGAGGAACCAACACAAATGTATAATAAAAAAAAATTATTTATCATCTTTTTATTATTTCATGATCTAGTATTAAATGATAGATTTATAAATAAAATATAATAAATAATATTTAATCATCTAATGACACATCATAAGATGATGAAAAGATGATGAAAATTGAGATGATGAGTAGCATTACTCATGTATAATTTGTTTTTTATTATTTTTTATAAATATTTATTTAACATATTTAATCATTAAAGAATTTAAAAAATATATTAATTTTTTAATATTAATTGAGTAATGATACGTATAGTCGTAGAATGTATAAGTGCCATGCAGTCGTTTTAAAAAATAATGAGATTCACTATTAAAAAATTAATTTCTTTTCATATAAATATTATATTTATTTATTTTTTTCAAAACGATTATAAAATATTTACACACTTACAATTACAAATATCAATTTTCTTTTCTTAAAAACTCAGCGGTAAACTCAAGGATAAGTGTTGGCGACCCGCAATCAGAAAATCATAGTTGAACCGATAAAAATGACCTGTTAAATTTAAAATTTAAAATTTTTTTAATTTAAATGATTAAAAATGTGAATATTAATGAACTAATATTTTTTTAAAGTATTGAAAACTGTGTAAAAAATAATAAAAAAATAAAAAATATATATGCCTCGTACACTTCCTTCAATTAAATGTGGATCCCAGTACTGTCCGCTAGTTAATGCAGATGTCAGTTTGGTCGCTGTTACTCTACAAATAATGAAGAAAACGTGGGGAAAAATAGCTGGCGACCAACCTCACGTCTTTGCGGAATCAACTACAGCAATGGATGGGGAAGGTGCGTAGGTTTTCCATACTTTTTTTTTTTTTTTAAATTGTACTCTTTTAAAAAAACATTATTAAAGAATGATTTTTTTTATATAAATTCTTTTAAAAAAACATTATTAAAGAATGATTTTTTATATAAATTTTAGAAAAATGATAATTGGTATGTGAATTTGCCCTTACAATTCAGGTATTTTATTTTATTTTTTATTTCTTATTTTTTTAATGATTTAAAAAGTAATTATTAGGGAAGTGGTGTATTTTTTTTTATTTTTAAAATATTTTTACAGTGTTTAAAAAATATTTAAGAGAAAATAAATATAATTTGTATTAGTGTTAGCAGCACTTTTGATTTTAAGTTGGAAAATAATTTGTGCAGGTACCCAATATGTATACCAAACTGTATTTTTAAAATATTTATGTGTGTTTTTTAGTACTTTAAAAATATAATACACACATGCATTAAAAAAAACACAAAATACACTATTAGCACATTTTGGTAGATTTTGTCGGTGGAGTAACACTCTCCATTCAGATTATCTATTTTTTTAAAGAAAATATGTGAGAGTTGCATACTTTAAATAACTTTATATACTGATGTAGTTTAAATATAAAGATTAGATTCATTTTATAATAAAAATATTTTTATAACATAATGAGTGATATTTTACCTAGTTAATATGTAAACATTTTTTTACAAATTAAGCATCCGTTTGTCAGCACAACTATTCTCAAATATTTTCAGATTTTTTCTTCTGAAATATCACCTAAATACAGATATTTTTAAATCTTAAATTTTCAATATTTTCATCTAATCATTAAAACTTTTCTAAACTCTTAGGCTCGGTTTGGTCAGCCAATATAGATGAAAACATATCTTCTAGAGTTGTACCGTATAATAGTTTTGGCTATCCAAACATAATATTTCACCTCTTAAATTTTAGAAACATCCACTAAAATGTATAGTAAATAAACTGTATAAAACAGTAAAAACTAACATGAACAATATATGAACAATACACAATTCAGGTACTCAATAAAACACTAGGATCCACACATTTTTCGAATCTCAAAAAATAAAAACTATATCATCTCCTCTCACTATCAAAACACAATTTTTTACAAACTATTTCATCTCATCTTAATTCAAAAATTTCACTAGTATTCAAAATATTTTGTAACACCCCGTATTTTAGTATATTTTTACTGAAGGATTATTTTTATGGATTCAAAAATTTATTCTCTTATTTTAAAATTGTTGGATTTTTAGTGGGTTTATTTTATAATTTTTTAATTTTGTGAAAATTATATTTTGAAGTGCTTTCTTATTATTAATTATTATTATACGTTTAAAATCTCTTTATTCTAAATTAATTATTGTGGGATCTAATTATTTTAATTTCACTTTTACTATTACGTTTAAATTATTTTATTTAATTTGTGGTTTTGAAATCGTTTCCGTTAGATTATTTTTGTGACCCAAGATATGATGATTGGACGTCATTTCTTTTCCCTCCATTTTTCTTCCCTCTCATTTTCTTTTCTTCTTTCTTTTTCTTTTTCCTCATTTTTCTCCTTCGGTTTCTCTCCCGCGCGCCACACCCACCCCCTCTCCCTCTCTTCCGTCCGTTTGCTTCTTCTCCACCCAGCGCTGCCGAGAGCCGGCGATGACCAACACTGCCCAGCCCATTAGCCTCCCCAGCCACCGGCGACCTCACTCCACCAACCTCAGCTCCTCTCGCGCCGCCGTTAGCCACCATGAGCCTCTCCAAGCCGCGGCACTCTTTCCGCCAATGCGCTGCCGTCGCACCACCATTGGCCACCATCTTCTCACCACATCATCATCGACCTTCTAGCAACCCAATAGATCCAACCCCAACTCCGATCCGTCACCGGTGTAACTAATCCCATTTCCGATTTGGGTGTTTTTGGTCTTTAACTGCCTATTCCGCAACCACCCACAGCCAACCACCACCACCACTAGCTTGACCGACATCCCTAGGCCCTACCCTATCATTCTTGAGTCTTCGTTTGTCTCCGTTGAAAAGTGAGTATTTGACACCTACGGCCACAGTGCATTTTGCACTGTTATGTTGCTCAGACGTCACTTCTTGCAACTTCGTGATCCTTCGAAAATTGCTATATAGCACTGTAAGTATTTCTCCAAAGAAGTTTCGTGATTTAAATGTATTTTTGCACTAACTCATTTCACTGTATTTGGTTGAACATGCCGGACTGAGTCCGAGAAGTACGGGGGTCGGATGGATTGGTGATTGGAGTGGTTTGTGTGATGGATTGGGTTGGTAATTGTTGGTTTGGATATTGTGTTGTTCATGTACATTGCATTTTGCACGCATGATCATGTTTGTAAAGGAAACTGGGTTTTCGTGTATTGCATTCATGCTCATGTGTTTATGAAAACTGGATTTTCATGTGAGAATGGATTTTGGGTGCGTGTGTATCACGACCTCAAGCCGAGATGAGGCATTATCTCGGTGGAGCTTATTTGGTCACTCGGGAGTGGAATATACTAAGTGATGTCTCCTGGATTGTCGCTGGGCGACAATAGGATCGGACGAGATGGTCTCGTGCCGACTCTGTGGTCCTTCTGCTGGCGGGGATTAGAGGATGTCTGACCATGAACGCGCTAGGCGCGGAACTGGACATCGCTACGAAGTCAGGACATGCGAATGGTCCCTAGGGGAGACCATGGTGCATACGGTAATAATGGATTAATGAACTATTTTATGGGAAAATAGTGTGTGTTCTATTTCTGTGTAAATCATTTTTTGAGAAAATATTTTACGGATATTTTGGGCCAAATGGGATTTTGACGTGTTGGAAAAAAAACATTTTCGAAAAAAATGATGTTTTGAGGAAAATGCATATTTCTTCATATGCATGCATATTGGTTGCATTAATGCATTTTCATTACGTGGTTATTTGAGTTATACTTACATGCGGTACCATTTTGTGGTAACGCAGATTTTGATGCAGATGAGGAGGATGAGGGTGAGCCTAAGGAGACGGCTTTGCCCGAGGAGTGATTTGGGATCACTTGCTTAGTTATTTTATTTTACTGTATTGTATTTTTATTTTGGATGACTGTATAACTACTTTTTAAACCTTTACTGATGTTTATATTATATTTAAATTATGGTATTTAGTTGACTAATCTGCTGCATTGTTTTTGTACACTGTTGCATTTACACACACACTTGGCACTTTCGTTGGGATGCGTGACCGTGTTGTCATCATCCCGATGTCTCGATTCTTGTGTTTCCTTATATGGGGGTCGGGGGCGCCACATATTTCATCTCATCTAAATCGTATATCCAAATGATGCCTTAAGCAAATTACAAAAAATAATATAACTTTTATAAATTTCAAAACAAAAGTAATATTAAAAAAATTATATTAAAACAATTTTTTAATTTTATAATATTTTTATTTAACTTTTTCAATCTCATTTTTCTAAAACCTAATAAAACATGTTAACTCAAATCATTTTACTACTATTCACAAATATATTATGATATTCTAAGTATCCAAACGAGGCTTAAGGTCTTATTTGTGTTATAAAATATTCTAAGGTATTATAAGGTATTCTTAGATATTTTTATATATTTTCTTCCCAAATATAAATAAAACAAAAAAAATTTTTTAATTTCAAAATTTTAATTTTTTTCATCTAATGATTACATAATCATTATCCAAACACAAAACCCTATACAACCTTCTTAAATTTCTAAAAAAAAAATATAAAAAAAAATACAGTTTTTTCAAATTCAAAACAAAAATTTATGCCATACAAGAGCGTTAGTAAATTTGTTATCTACCATGACTTATAAATAGAAATTTTCCCTTTATAGTGATAAAATATGACAAATTAGAGAAACGTTTGCACCTTCTAACCTAAAGAACTTAATTAACTCAAATTAAGTTAACAACAAAAAATGTTATGGGGGATTCAAAAGAAAGATGGAGAAAATGATAAAATATAAGAAGTTAGCTCGATTGTCGAACTTCCAAAATAATGAAGTAAACATGGAGGGAATAGCTGCCTACTGACCTAACACCTTTGGCGGAATGAGCTTATTTGACATCAAGACAAAAGAATGCCGATTTCTAGTGGTGATACAAAAATCGGTGAACTGGTTAGCGATTTTCTCTCTTATTTTTTCCTTTCCTTTTCTATTTTTATTTTTGAAAAGATTTTTGAAAAGAGATTATTTTCAATTGCTTTACTAAATCAGATGGTCTAATTCTAGAGATCTAGAAATAGATGTTTCATGTGGGTTAATACAACATGTTTTTCCTATATGATTTTTGGACAGTGGGTTAAGAGATATGCCATGAACTTTAATTACTTAATGTGTTATCCTGTCGGGCTACTCAAGTTTGCGTGGGGGAGCCTACTTCTCCTCACTCTATAAAATTATCGACACATTTTCAGATGGATCTAGTACTTCAATCACATTAATATTATTACTATTTCATTGACGACATCCATAGAATAGATAATATCATGCATGTTCCAACTGCCCATGTAAAATAATTGTTACAAATAATGATAATAATTGCTTAATCAATGACTTTTAATAGTATTTATGTTTATCCTTGTTTGTATCTTAAAAAAACAACGCTTTGAAATTTAGGAAATGTTTCATAAAAAAATAACATACTTCATTCAACTTCTTAGGTATTTAATATAAGCCAAATGCTTTTTTTTTTTTTTTTCTTAGCTAGTGTAGACGCTGATCATGAGGTAAGCATATAAGATGCCTAAAATGACTTATGTGAAGAACTTGTCAAGCTGAAAAAACTCAACAAGAAGCTGTACAACAAACTCACAATAGTGGAACATGAAAAGAATAATCTCTCCAAAGTATTCAAAATTTTTGAAGTTGAGATCTCAAGGCTTAAGACTCAAAAGGGTGCCCTAGACAATGAGTTGAAGAGTTGTCAACAGAACCAACAAAAATCAGCAACTCATAAACTAGAAAAGATGTTAAGCATTTAAAAGCTCAGCAATGACCGTATAGGGTTGGGGTATACAACTTCTCAAGAGAAAGATTCTAAAGCATCATCATCCATTTCCACCACCTCTAAGAATATTATCTTTGTCAAAACAAGTCAAGTTGTAGATGTTCTAAGTGAAGCACTTTCAAAGTCAAATCATTCTAAAAAGTCCAATCTAAGAGCAACTTCAAAGAAGCTGAACCTCGATAAGTTTAGAGGTAAGTTTGTACTTATTTGTCATCATTGTGGTATTTCTGGTCATATAAGACTATATTGCTTTAATCTAAAAAAAGTGTAGAAAAATGGAGGTGAAAAGAAATCAACGAAGAAGGCAAAGACCCTTGGGAACCCTGTCCAAGCATTAAACCGACAAATAAACACCATAAGTGCAATGGTATGTGAGTTGTCTGAATTTTGTTTTGGCAACAAGGATAACACCACAAAAGTTTTGATGATGTAAAGTTCACCTTAAAACTTAAAAGAAAGTGGGTGGTAAAAAAAGATGCCGTGTGACATTAACTGATAGGAACATTTGCATGTTCTTGCATTCCCTGTATATCATTAGTTTAGGACATGCATTTCACATACTTCTATTTTTCTTCATTTCTTTTTGTTTTGTTTTGGTTGAGTTGTCTTCTATTATTTTGTTTCATTTTTAAAAAAAATGATAATAAATAAAATAAAAAAATAATTTGTAACCAAAAAGATGAAAAATGAAGAGAAAATTTTTGCCTTGCCAAGTCAAGTGTACTCGGTCATACTTGTCCATTCTATCTAAATTTTTTGTTAACTATAATATGAGTGTAGACCCTATGGTTCATATTTGCCCAAAGTCACATTCTAGTGCACCGTGAGGAATTTATTTCCACCATATTATTAGTCATTTAGTATGTTCAATAAAGATTCATGGATGTTGTTCCAAGGGAGAGTCTAAACCTCAAATTGACTAATACTAGTTGATCCTAATACTAAAAGTCAAGCTATCTCTTCTTGCCAAACATAGGGTTTCGATCCATATAAAAAATGTTGGTGTTTATTCATTGTGGGAAAGGACAAACACTCTATACAAATCATGTTTCTTAGGTCCTTATAGAAAAAAAACATTGCTCTATTCATTGTGGAAAAAGATGAGCAATAAAGTGGACATTCAAAGGTGTGAGCAAATTTATGTTCAGATGAGATATTCTTGTCAATTATTTAAGCCCTAGCATAAAGTTTGCATTTTGAGGTAAAAGATGACTAATTTTGGGTTTATCTATGTGTCAAAAAGGAAAAATATAAATAAGTCTATCCATAAGAAAAATTGATCATTGTGATAAGTTGTTTCTCATACACACACATGGACATTGGTCATGAAAAAATTGTGATGTGTCAACACTTATTTTTTGGCTCTTTATTTCAAATAAGAGTGTATGAACCTATTTTAAGGTTGGTTGTGTGTTGAAACATGTTGCCTGGACATTTGGTATACTTAGGCAAATGACTTGATTTTAAGGAGATTAAGTTGGTTTCAAAATTTAAATTGTTTTACTGCTTATTGTAAAATATTGTTGGGTCAGTGTTTATTTGTTTATTTTATTTTTAAGGTTATGGGCATTAATTTTGTATCAGTTAATTATTAGTTAATTTTGTAGTTGTGTCCTCATCTACATGCACATCATTTTGTTTGCATAGGACTCCCAATGGAACTCCTTAGACATTTTTAATATGTCCCACTCGAGCGGGACTCCCAGTCATGCTAGACTCTCTTAGTGACTAACGTCTCTAGAGACCACGCTGAAAACATTTACTCAACTCTCTCAAGCCTAGTGTTTTTTGTGTCTACGAAGAGCGACAATCATCATCAATATGCTTCTCCTTCATTGTAAGTGCCCTATCTTCACTGTTCTATTTCGAGGGTTTGAGTTTCACCCAGTTGAGGTTTTTCATTCTCTAGTTGCGATTTTGGAGTTTCGGTTTGGATTTTTACTTCGTGGAGTTGTGAATCAGTTGAACAATATGGTTGGGTGGTTCTGCATTTTTTCTGAAACTCATGTATTTGGGATAATTTTTTATGTGTTCTTGCATTTTACCATTCGGTTTCTCCTTGGTGCCCACCAATTGTTTGTTGTTTTGCCTCAACTAAGATTTTTGGATTGTTCTTTACATGAATTCATATTCATACATCACTTAAATCATAGTGCATTATAGAGTTGAAATTCTTCATAGTTGTGAGAGGGTCTTCTCAAGAATTTTATTCTCATTTCCCGCATAATAGTTAGCATGAGTCTGGATCTCTTGCTTGTTGAGTATAATAGTGAACATATTGCTTTTTTTCAGACTAGGAAGTGTAAGCCATGACAGATTTGTGACAAAAATAGAGAGTTGGAAGTGTGTAGCTGAGAGAGAGTTGAATGAATTCTTTTTGGAGATGGAGGAGCTATGCTATTGAGGGAGAGTTGACATTTTTTTTTTTTTTTTTTGTGTTAAAGAATTTTAAGATTTAGGGGAGAGAGCTAAAATTTCATTTTGCTTGGGTTTGCAACAAGTACAATCTTAACTTTATGATTTTTTGTAGGTTAGATTTAGTACTTTTGCTAGACATGACCTTAATGATTATTTAAAATTTCAGTTATTGTTTTTATGTCTCTACTTGTGTATTCGGAATTATGTTTTTTTTTCTCTTAGTGTTTTTCCAAGTTTTTGATAGGTTCAAGTTACATTCAACAAGTATTTGATTTTGTCATCAATCCGCCAGAGGAGGAGATTGAGAATATAAATTTCAAAGTGCTTGGCTAGCATTAGGTGACTAAGATGATGGACATAATCTTAAGTTTAAATTTTGTTAGTTGTTGAATGTAAAATAGTTTGGGTTTGTTTGGAGTTTATAATTAAGTATTTTAGATAAGTCAAAATATGTAATTCCAAGTCTCAAGAGCCTTATATTATCCGGAGAAGACTTTGAATTTGAAATCAACATATTATGAGAAGATAAGTTTTAGACGTCAACTAACCGTTAGTAGAAATCATCGCAACAGATTAAATCCATCAGCATAATTTCATTAGGACTTGGAAACTGCTTTTAGAAAGATATTTAAGTTGCCCTATTAATTAGGATTTGCGGAGATTCAGTCCTGGAGATTTTTTAGATCAGTTTCCAATGCTTATTTTAGTAAGAAAATTCCCTTGAGAATTTTCATGTGGTTTCTCTCAAAGTGTGTAATCGTGATCCAAAGTTGAGATAGAGTGATTGTGTTCACCCATTGGAGTTCTAGTAGAGAAGTTAATATTTGAAGATCGTTAGAGATTCTAGCTGCTACTGCGGTAAAGACAAACGTGTCATTTGTCTGGTAAAGTAGAGGTATCAATTGACAAATGTTTTTTAATTGAAACTTGCTTGTAGTATATTTTCAAATAATAAAATTTACTTTTTTGGGTTGGTCTATTCTGTAGGGTTTACTTTTAAAAAGTTCTTTAAATGGTTTCCTTTCTTTACCATTCTTGGTGATATGTAGTTGATTTATTTTATATTAATGTTTTCTTATCATATAATTGTATGAATATCGGCTAACAATTTATTGGGTGAATTGGTAGTTCTTTGTGTTACTATACATGAGTATTTGGGTAATTTCAATAACAATGATTATAAAAAAAAGCCCTATCAACTTTAGGCTGTGATACTTGAAAAATAGAATAAAATGAAATTATGATTGTGAAAACAATAGAAATTATGATTGTGGAAATATGATTTAATATATATATATATATGTAATACTTTCAATACATTGAAAAATAGAATCGGTTGGCCGGCATTAGAAAATTGATGTTGGCCGATTCAGTCTGATTCAAACTATTGACTGGCCTATATATATATATATATCTTATGTAAAACAATGTTATTTTACTTAAGTGAGTTACATGACGTCGTTTTACATGTATTGTTTAAAAAAAAAATGAAACAAAGCCATCTGGTTAATACACCAAACGTCATTTAGATTTAAGGTTTAATACTCCTTGCCCCCTCCCTTCCCCCTTATTCTCCAGATTCTCTATTTCTCCCAAACTCTCTCCTCTCTCTTATTGCGACCTCTATTCTCTTGGCTCTCTCTCTCATCGCGCCACCGACAAGAAATCGACGAACCGATTGGAATTAATTTGAAACCGAATATGCTAGTTTTCTCCGCTTTAATCGGCCGGTATTAAGCATGAAAGAAAACAGTTGTTTTAGCTTCATTTTTGTGTCGGACCAAAATGGAAACTGTATATGTCGGTCTTCACCCCTAATTAATTAAAATAAAGTTCTATAAGACTGAGTAGGATGAAACCATATTTAAAAGGAACCAGGTCAAGGCCCATTCAAATATTATCCGAACTTAAGAAGCTCAAACGAGAAAGATAGACGCATGAACCGGACCCTACAACATTTATTGCTGCTCGTATAAATATTTCGGTTAACACGAAATTAACAATTAATGTTATAGGGCATATTAGAGAAAAGAAATATTCTGTGTGCATGGATACTAACATAAATAGTTGAGCCTGTACTCATTTTAGTTCAAATTTAGTTGGCTTTCTCTTGCACTTAAAAATTGTTTTTTTGTTGTATTGTATTTCCTACCAAAATGATCATTTTTTACTAAAATGAATATATTTTTGTCATAAATAATTATTCTTTATAAATGCTCGATTTTTTGTATTGCTAATTTTATGTTTTAAAAAGCTTAATATATAATGCTACAAAACAAATCATTGATTTCTTACTGTTCTGTTTTCAAGAATGGCAAGGAAAAGAGGAAAGTAGAGATGCGCATGATCAGTATTTAAGCTCAAAATTTATAAACAAGATTCATAGATATGATTTGCACAAACCACGAAATGGACATTGGAGTTCGGATCATAGATCTTTAGGTTCATAGTTACAATAGTAATGAAACACAATTATCAGCAACTTTCCATGCATCTTAATTGTCGCCCAAATCACAACCATTAATATCTCCATGATCTTTTCATAGCAGGGCCAATCGTTTGATATCAATCGGGTAAGCGTCCGATGCAGACTCAGCACTGTAAGCTCTCCTGGCCACAATGGCGTTCCCTGCCTCAGTTGGATGGAAAGCATCCCAAAAGAGATACTCATCCCTATTTTGGCATGGAGTTTGAAGAGGTAGACATGTAATTTGCCCATTGTTCCTTCCCACACCACAGCACCCGGCATTTGTTACACTGAAACCTAAAGTTGCCAAAAGAAAGATGTACAAAGCATGCATGAATACCTCAATATAAATAATGGCACATGTTCCTCCTTAATCATATAAAGATTAATTTCAACTTGAATTGAATGGAAATGATTTTTACCGAAAGATGAAGGACGGCTTATAATATCTTGGAAAATCCCAAAAGAGTCTACATAGATGAATCTTGCATCTGGTGTATTGCTGTTGAGATTAGTGACAAGAGATTTCAACCTGTTGTTGAATATCTGGTTGGCAGAATTGATTTTCTGCACACATGTTGACCCATCCTGACTATTTTGAGCCAATTCATTTGGGCTGCAGCCTATTTGACCTAGCCCGAACAAGGCCATTCTCCTTGCTCCATAGTCATACAAGATCTGTACCATGAAACCTGTCCAAATATTACATGGTTTCCCAAATGCAGATTACTAGGGTAACTTGAACATTAATGCCAGTTTTATGGAAGGGTGCACATTCAGTAAGGCCAGAGTACTATGCCCACTTCCCCAACCCAAAAGAAAGAAGTTTATAACTGGCAATGTAACATTGAAGTCTTAACAGGTAATGCCCATTTTGGCCAGTCACCTAGAGCCGGTTTTAAGGCTCAGCTCAGCCCATTTTAGCCCAGTTTCCTAGGGAAAAAGCCGAAAGTAAAGAGTAAGGAAATGTAGCACTGACCTTTAGTTGTTCTGTATATTGTTCAATAAGAACATCTGCATATTGATCAGGAGTATATTGGTTGCCAGTGGAGTAATATTGGGGCATGAAATAGTTGTTAAGGTAGTCATTGCTGCCCAATCCAATGGAGTATATACATTTGCTTAGGTATTGTGCAGCAGTCTTCATCTCCAAGTAAGTTCACCACTTGTGAGACTGTGTCTTGGTAGTTTTTCACCTGCCCATGCACTGAAGCTAATCCTGCCTCCCTGCATGAATGAGGGTTCCTTTAAAACTGAACCACAGCACACAACCTGAACTCATCATCATAACTTTGTCAATGAAAAAGTGAGTGAAACATTTTTGTACTACCAGTTGGCGCCCAGTTTCCTCTCTGATTCCAGCGGCTGCTGATGCATAATTCACTCCTCTAAGTATGTCTCGACCTCTTGCTGTTGCATAGGGAGGTGTATAATCATCGAAGCCCAAAAGCTTAGCTGTCGATTGGAAACAAAAACAAAAAAAAAAAGAATTTTAGATTGCTGCTATGCAGCATGATTTTCATAAGTCCAGCTGTAGTCTGTAGATGTCAAAAATGTATTTTAGACCTGCACTTTAATTAGCAACTAGTCTTCTTGAACACTGAAACAAATCCAAAATAATAGGATAAAGATTGGTTTAAATCCTACCATCATTTTACAGATCTATAGCGTAGTTGAAATTTTTATTTTTTTATTATTATTTTTTAAGTATTTTTTAATATCCTTAATTATTAAAAAAAAAATTAAAAAGAATACAACTTCACTAATAGTTAGTTTCTTAATTATTAAATAAAAAAAATTAAAAGATAATAATATAATAAAAGAACGGTAGGAGAATAATAAGCATTATCTTTTGTTTTTAATGGTACCGTACTCCTTTTTCCCCGAAAAGAATCTAGTTGGGTGAAGAGACTGCGAAGTTTTTAATATTGTTTGGTGAAAGAAAATAAAAGTTGTCAGATTTAAGTTGCTTGTTTTTTCAAGATTTTTAGCTTTATTTCTTTGCTCATGTTCATCTTAACTTACGGATCAACTTCTTTACCTTCTTAGGCCATCTTTTTAATGGTCATTCTTTTAGTATTTTAAACTATTACTGCTTTCTGGTTGAAAATATTCATTCTGCAATTGATCTTTGGGTGAATTTAAGCCCTCAGAACGCAGTCATTAAAATGGTACTGCAGTTAAGATTAAGCTTTCTTTCATTCTTCTGTTTTGATGCTTTCCATCTTTGAGCTTTATGTGTTTTCCTCCTTTTTTATTTTTTCTTTTTATGATCGTGTTTTAGATCTTGATTAGGTAGCTAGATACGTAGATCTGGTGTAATAGATAGACATAGAAACATTAGGATTGTAAGCAGAGAACCAAGTCCAATTTGGGAATGTTTGCAGGTATGTGAGATCAGCTCCCTACGTCCTCCATTGTTGTTTAACTTTTGTTTCCTTCTCTTTGCCCTCCTATTACTCTCTCTTTCTCACTCTCTCGTGTCTTTTATGAGTCCAAGAATAGCAACAAGAAAAGCTGTCACGTTCTCATTAGCTCAGTCCCCTCCATCTCCTCGACACTTCCTCAATGGCATGTCCGTTGACAACAAGAAATCGAGGTACAATTCCAAAAAATCATCAAGTTCTTTGATTTTATGGTGTAAGAGCAACTTAAGGTTTCAAACCGAAAGGGGTTCTCTTGCAACTTGTTGAAACTCTTCTTTCCAATCAATCACACCCAAATCGGGTCATAGTTACACCAACCTAAGTTAGGGTTTTTCCCTAAGAATCCCAAATCTCAGTTGCACCTTGTGCTAGATTTTCTCACAGTCAAACATACCGGACTAATTAGGGTTCATTAGCAACGACATGGCGCAATCAACTTGTCCAAAGGCTCTAATGGGTACTAACCCTTAGACCGAGAAAAAACTCACCATAGCCAATCCAGAGAGAGAATGTAATAGCATTTCAACTTGTCCAAAGGTGAGACTAATTTCCCCATGGGAGAATTTCTAACCTTCTTCTTAGAGATCTCTCTCTCTCATCCTCGTTCGTACACCAAAATTGAAATAGAAAAGAGGACTCAGACAGTGAAATAGGGATGAGCCAATGAGATGTAAGGAAATAATTATTCCTGTAATTTCAATGAAGAATTTACCACACTTTATTGATAGGAATACCATGTTACATACAGAATGATTAGGAAGCTAATTTAGGTAACATATGAACGGTAAGGCTAAATCTATGCTACTGTTACACTGTATAGCTATAGCAATTTAAACCTAATGATAGGTCCTAAAATCTAAAATTAAATGACAGAATATTTGACATGATTTTAGGCTAGACATGCTCTGTTTTGGTTTGAGCAGGATCCACGCATGCTTCCCTTATACGCCCCTGCAAGATTGAGCTTCCATCGGCAAGACCAATCTTGTTACGTAGCAATTCCGTGCGCTGTTTTGACAACGGCTTTGTTAGTAGATCAGCTAGTTGGTCTTGAGTATGTACATGTCGGACCTGGATGCTTTCTTTTTGCACTACGTCATGCACAAAGTGTAGATCAATATCTATGTGTTTCATGTGCGAATGATTGACCGGGTTAAAACTGAGATGGGTGGCTCCAAGATTGTCACATAATAGCTGGGGAGAGTCTTTGACTGGAAATTCTAGTTTTTTAAAAAGAGTGGACAGCCACATTGTTCAGGAAGCCACATTTGCAAATGCCCGGTATTCAGCCTCTGTTGTGGATCTTGCAACTGCTTTTTGTTTCTTTGAGCTCCAAGAAATGGGGTTAGAGCCCAAAAAACTGATATAGGCAGAGGTTGACGTGCGGTCATCCACATTTCCAGCCCAATCGGCATCGGAGTATGTTTTTAATACCGGAGTGCCAACTTTGTTTATTAGAATACCATGAAAAATGGTTTGTTTCAAGTAGCGGAGGAGCCTTTTGGTTGCTGTCCAGTGATTTGTAGTCGGCTTGTGCATAAATTGAGAGAGTTTGTTGACTGCAAATGAGATATCTAGACGTGTCAATGAGAGGTATTTAAGGCTGCCAATAATCTTACGAAACTCTGAGCTATCCACAGCAACAGTGCCATCAACCAATTGAAGGGATTGGGTTGTAGAGAGAGGGGTTGAGATATCTTTTGCACCACTCATACTTGTATTGGCTAAGAGTTCACGACCATATTTATGTTGGGAGAGGAATAATCTTGTCTTGGTGGGAATTACTTCAATCCCTAAGAAAAAATGAAGAGAACCCTTATCCATGAGAGAAAACATGTCACCCAGCTTCTTAACAATAGTATCCACAAGGAGTGAATTATTTCCGGTAAGTACAAGATCATCAACATAAACAAGAAAATAACAAAGATTTAGCTCCTTGGCTGTAAATAAAGAGAGATGAATCTGCCTTGGAGTTGTGAAAACCCAACTGAAGAATGGCATTTTTGAGTGCTGTGTACCAAGCTCGAGGGGCTTATTTAAGTCCATAGATTGCATTTTTCAGCCTGCAAACATGATTCGGTTTGGACAAATCTTTGAACCTTGGGGGTTGTGACATAAACATAGTCTCAGTTAATTCACCATTGAGAAAGACATTGTTGATGTCCATTTGCCTCAAATCCCACCCATTTATGAATGCAATAGATATAACAGCTCTAATAGTTGCTGGTTTAACCACAGGACTAAAAGTTTCTTTGTAATCAACACCAGGACATTGATTATAACCCTAAGCAACTAGACGGGCTTTGAATCTGTCAACTGACCTATCAACTTTCCTTTTTACTAGGAATACCCACTTACAGCCCACGAGTTTACAGTTTAAAGGTGGTAAAACTAGATCCCAAGTCCTGTGTTTCATTAGAGTAGTAAGTTCATTGGACATGGCCTCACGCCGGTGAGATTGAGAAATGGCTTGGTTCACACTCGTTGGTTCAATGGTCGGGGGGGAGAGGATATTAGGACACGGTATGGAGCTGTTTGAGTTTGAAAATTTGGTTCATTGATCTTGTGGTCATATTATGAGTGCGCTGGGGAGGATTATTGGCTTCGGTGGGGTTTGGAAGATTAGGATTTGTGAGATTGTGAACTGGACCTAGAGGTGGATCTGCATGAGATTGTGATTGTAAATTCAAAGAAGAAACAATTTGATTTTCTTATAGAAGAGAAGTCGGATGGGTAGTGTTATGATCTAGGGCTTGCAAACAATCATGAAGTAAAGAATCAGAAGATCCAAAATTACCTGAGGAGGACGTGACAATGGCAGGGGACACTTCCAGAGGCAGGGATGAAACTGGCACGACGGATAACGTTGATGGAGGCACGACAGGTTGCTGAGCATTGAAGAAGAGGGGAAATGGTTTGTGAGGATTTCAAGTGGTCTGGTTTGACACGGAAGGCACGGATTGGGATAGACTGGAGTGGGTTTGATTTTCATCAAATAGCGCGTGTTGTGAGATGAATATTTTTTTTTTTGTTTAGGGTTCAAAACACTTGTATGTGTTTTGGGTTGGTGAATAACTGAGAAAAATGTAGACTTTGGATTTGGGTTGCATTTTATTGGAATTATAGGGCCGTGTGAGAGGATAACAAATACATCCAAATTTTTTGAATTTCAAATAATTTGGCTTTTGACCAAAAAGGACTTCAAAAGGTGATTTTTCCTGAAGAAGAGGTGTGAGTTGTCTATTTATGAGGTAAGAAGCTGTTTGAAAGGTATGGGGCCAATACGAGAAGTCAAGATTTGCATCATGGAGAAGTGTAAGACCCGTTTCAACGAGATGACGGTGACGACATTCAGAGACACCATTTTGTTGTGGGGTGTGAAGAGCAGTGGTGTAGTGAGTTATGCCATGAAGCAATAGATATGATTTTAAAGCGAGAAACTCACTACCATTATCGGAGTAAAGTGTTTTGAGAGGTTTTTGAAAATGTGTTTCAACAAACATTTTGAAATGGGGGAAAATATTAGAAACACCGGATTTAGTGATCATTGGATAAAACCATGTATATTTTGTTTAATGATCAACAAAAATAAGATAATATTGTGATCCATCAATTCCAGTATAACTAGCGGGACCCCACACGTCCGTGTAAACAAGTTCAAATGGCTCATGACTTTGAAGACTTGTGCCACGATAGGGTTGTTGGTGTGCTTTATTAATAGAACATGAAGAACATAATGAAGAGAAATTTTTGTTTGATGAAATAGGAAGAGAAAAGTTCTTGACAAGATGATGAACAATTTTAATAAAAGGATGCCCAAGACGCTTGTGCCATCCATCAATTCTAGTCCGTTCCTGCAGATTATCAACTTTTTTTGATGCCATTGTTGATTCCGGGAAGGTGTAGATGCCATTGTTACATGCTCCTTTTAGTAGAATTGCCCCCGTGATCTTGTCCTTCACAAGAAAATGAAAATAATGAAATTTAACAAAGACATTATTTTTTTCGGTGAGATGATGAACATAAATTAAATTTTTGCAAAGATTTGGAACACAAAGAGTATCACGCAATGTAAAAGTTCGTTGAGGAGAGTGCAAGGCCAAAGAACCAATGTGCGAGACTGCCAAACCTGAACCATCTCCAAGAATTACTTCGTCAGTTCCATCATATTCAGAGTGAATGGATAAATTTGAAAGATCACCTGTGATATTATGAGAAGCGGCTGAATCAAGTAACCAAGTTTTGTCCTTTCCTGTAGAGGTTGTAGCACAACTTATGGAGACATTCTGTGAGTGGAATTGAGGACAGGACTTGGCAATGTGGCCCAATTGATCACAAATATGACATTTGGGCTGGTAATGCCAATTGGAATTGTTGGGCCTACCAGAGGAGCGACGTTCATCACGTTGAGGGCCATTTGAATTGCGGCTTGGACTGGAGCCCTGAGGCCTACGTTAATTTCCATTTGGCTTGAAAGACCATGGGTGACTCCCCCCGTGGGAGGACTGCTTCGCCTTTGTGAAATTTGTGGAAACAACCAGGTTCCGCGTCGTAGCGTCAAGGTGCCGTAGATAGGCCTCGTGTCCAACTAGAAGATTGTGCAACTCCTCAAAGGCCAGTGATGATTCTCGGGCTCGAATAGGAGCTACAATCTCCCGAAAATTTGGACCTAAACCATTCACCACATAAAGAGTTAGGTCATCATCCGAAATGGAGTGATCGATAATGGCTATTTCACTAGCCAAGGCCTTCACAGGATGGAGGTATTCTGTAATCGATCGATCTCCACGCTGGATTAAGGAGAGTTCCTCCTTTAACTGCATAGCACGGGTTCTTGACCGACTAGCATATAGGGCTTTTAGTTTTTTCCAAGCTTCATGAGATGTTTTGCCGTAGCAATAAGTGGTGTGATTGAAGGAGAAGTCGAAGCTTCGACCTCCGATCGGAACTCCGACTGGAGTTCGGAGGGAGTTCCGAACGGAGGTCGGAGCTCCGACTCCGAATTAAATTTCCGAACTCAATAAATAAATAAATTTCTAATTGTTGTTTTCTGTTCTTTTTTTTATTATTATTTAAATTTTGTTGTTCAATTTCGTTTCAGATAGTGGCAACATATATATTTTTTTTAAAAGTGAACCATCTACAAATATTTGGTTTGTTCAAGAGTTTTCAATAATTTAAATATTCGTTCTGATTTTGTTACTGAATTTTAATTATATCTTTAATTTGTTTTATGTCCGCCTGAAATTTAGCATTAAAAGTGCTCATGACTCATGAGTTGAAAATTACACAAATTTAAAATTTTATAGAAAAGAATGATAGTACGAATTTGTATAATTCGATTAATTTCAGTTGGATAATAAATTATAAACGTTTGAGAGAGGATGGATAAGTACTAATAGAAATTATAGAATAAAGAGTACTTATCCCACGTCTTTGCTCGGGATATAACTACATAAATATAACTATATAAATAGTTTAAAAATTAAATAATATGTATGATGTAGCCATAAGTTATAACAGTCTCATTTATAACGTAATAACAATATGACTCAGCCTTGAAATATAACTACATAAAAATTAAACACGAATTTCACTCAAATACTTTTTGTTCCATTGGTCATGCCTGAAATGAAGATAGAAAGTAGCAATCAATAGATGAAAAAAAATTGATAATAAAAAATTGAATACGGTAAAAGAATAATTTGATTCTTACCATGAAAGGAGGTTCTCTCAACTCCATCCCAACTCTCAAGTAGCGTCCGTTCCAGACTCTCAATCATTGGTAATTATGTTAGGGTTCACAATTAGATCTATAAAATCATAAAAAGTAGAAGTTAGAAACATTAAAAATAATTAAATCATCATTTAAAAGCATATAAACTTACCCGATTCAAGCCTATAGCTCTCGGCATCACCGCCAATGGTATCTAGTCCAATGGACGTTTCACTTATCCAATTCTGTGTGCAAACGAGGGTCTCCACGGTTGACGGTGACAATGAACTCTGATAAGCATCCAACACGCGACCTCCAGTGCTAAATGCCGACTCTGAGGCAACCGTAGTGACAGGAATGGCTAGTACATCTCGGGCCACACGGGAAATGACTGGATACTTGGTGGAATTAACTTTCTACCAAGTTAATAACTGAAATACATCACTAGGTGCCTTGACAGCTTCCATAAAATATCGTTCAACCTCAGATATACAATGCATAATATTCCTTGTTGACATGAGTTGATGATACTGCCGTATAATACGATTGCCTCTAACCCCTACAGATGGGTCAGTATCACCTGAGGAAACTGTCGATCCTGTCGGCCTCGGATGTGAGGAGTTACCAACTGCGGATGAAAGCTGAGCACTTGTACTGTAGTGATTATATAAGTCATCAACATCACTTTTTAGCAATCTAATAAACTCTGCAGCCTTCACTGCCCCGAGGACGGAATTTATCCAAAATTCTAGAACGGCCAACTTAACTCGGGGGTCAAGGATCACAGCCACAAATAGCAATCTATTTATCTTCTCAATATTCTCCCAATATTTATCATAATTGATCTTCATCCTCGTAGCCATAGCAGATAACAATCCAGGAGAGTCAGTACAACTATTTTCCAACTGGAAGTGAAGCTCCGAGAGCTCGCTGAAAAATGAATTCGTAGTCGTATATTTGGATCCAGATAGCCACATGGTTATCTCATAAAAAGTTCTTAAAAATTCAACAAAATAACTCACACTGGTCCAATCATGTGCGTCTGGCGCATCGAGCCCCTGTCCTGCTGGCTCCAACAAAGCATACCTCAGGCCCCCATCCTCGATCTCCATCCGCTCGAATGCTTTTTGGTACTTCTGTGCCACATCCAACATCATGTATGTAGAATTCCATAGAGTCGGAACGTCCAAGCACAGCATACTAGAACATTCAATCTTCAGATCTTCTGCTATTGCCTTAAACTTGGCAAACCTTTGAGGGGAACCCCTCACATATCATACAATGTTGCGGACTCGGGTTATGGAATCATGAACCTCTTTTAATCCCTCAACAACTATGAGGTTAATGATATGAGCACAGCATCGAACGTGAATAAACTCGTGGGCCCGAATGACATCATCTCTCACCGTCGTGTTTCGCTTAAACCAATCAATTGCTGTTTCATTCGCACTGGCATTGTCAACTGTAATACACAGCACTTTTCGAATTCCCCAGTCCTTTAAACCATCATCCATCTTTGCCCCAATGGATGCACCTTTATGATCCATAATTTCTTTAAAACCAATAATTTTTTTATGCAAAATCCACTCACTGTCAATGTAGTGTGCTGTGATACACATGTAGCAGACGTTCTGTATGGAAGTCCATGTGTCAGTCATAAAAGACACTCTCTGGCCAGTGGTAATAAACATCTTCCTCATCTCCTCCTTGTCCTTCGCATGCCTCTTCATACAATCTCGCATCACTGTATACCGTGATGGAATGAGAAATCGTGGCTCAACAAAATTTAGAAACTTTGGAAAGCCTCTTTTCTCGACTGTGGTAAATGGGATCTCATCAGTAATTATTATCTCTGCAAGCATGTCCCTCAACATCTTCTCACTGTATTGAGGGATGACCAATTTCTTAGTCTGTGTACCATCAGTGGCTGTAGAAGTTTGGTAACTGAGGTTGGTCTGATCAGTGGCTTGCAATCCCTTCGCTATCTTATATCGTTAGCAACCATTTAGATGTGCTATAAACACACTGGTACCTTGCTTCTTCGAATGGCACCTACAAAGTGATCCACAGTAATGGCATCTTGCTACTGGGTTCGCAATTTCACCGGGAATTTTGGTGAAATGCTCCCATGTCCATGACCACTTTTTAGAAGGTCGTGGTGGTTGATCTTGCTCAATGTGCATCTCCTCCTCTTCGTTGAACATATCCTCATCCTCTATATCAACTGGGAGTGGGAGTCGACTACTCGCACAAGATGTAGCTACTCTAGATGTAGCTGCTCTAGATGTGGCTCTAGGGGTGGAAGTACCCACCGGTGTAGGAGTTGTAGTATTGGCATCCGCCACATCCCCTTGTGGACGATCATCTCCACTATGTCTAGGATCCATATCACAATCAATGAAGCTGAAAAAAATTAAATTAGAAGCAAAAAATGAGTTTAAAAATAAACTAGGCTATTGTATTATACAATAGGACATGTATTATTGTATCATAATATATTATTGTATCGATGTATTATTACATTGAGGTTCGGTTGACTTGCGCGCGACTCAGCGGAACCTATCCAGAGAGGTTCACTCGACGTGCGCTCGACGTGCGCTCGAGCAGAAACCATCCAGAGAGGTTCACTCGATGTGTGCTCGACGTGGCGCTCGAGTAGAACCCATCTAGAAAGGTTCGCTCGACGTGCGCTCGAAGTGGCGCTTGAGCAGAACTCATACAGAGAGGTTCGCTCGATGTGCGCTCGACATGGCGCTCGAGCAGAATCCATCCAGAGAGGTTCGCTCGACGTGCGCTCGACGTGGCGCTTGAGCAGAACTCATACAGAGAGGATCGCTCGATGAGCGCTCGACGTAGCGCTCGAGCAGAACTCTTCCAGAGAGGTTCGCTCGACTTCCGCTCGACATATCGCTCGAGCCAATGTTCAATACAACGTGCGCTCGACTTGCGCTCGACACCTCGCTCGAGCGCAAGTTTTCAATACAATGTAAAATTCAGGATTTTGAGCGCCGTGTTGGGACTATATTGAATATTCAATACAACCAATTCACAAGAATCACAACTGCTGACTCCAATTCATAAGAGACGTGCTTGAATTAAATTTAGGGCTCATAACCTTACTCTCATTGTAGGTGGAAGCTGAACAGAGGAGCAACGAGGAACAGAGGTACGGAGGAGCAACGACGAACGGCGGCACGCTGGCAAGAAAGACACAAGACTTGAGGACGGCTTCACAGTTCACTGGTTCGTTGACGTGCGCGAGAGAGATGGGAGAAGGAAGAAGAAGGGGGGACGGGGGACCTTGGGCTGAGTTTTGGAGGTTATTTAAATATGAAACGACGCCGTTCCATATTAGGTGGAACGGTGTCGTTCAATAATTTTTTTTAAACCCAGCTGTAAAACGACGTCGGAGTCGGCGTCTGAGCGGAAGTCAGACGGAGTCGGAATTCTCGAAATTTTGCACACCCCTAAGGCTAGGATAGCACTCAGGATAATTTTATTCTGTCGGACCCAGTGGATCTTTCTTAGCTCATTAGCTGTGGTACCAGTGGAAGAGGGGCACCAAAGGGTTCCTTCGACATGGGCGAGTAAATCATAACTAATAAGGAGTGCTTCAAATTGAGCACACCATTGAGGAAATGTGGAGGGAGTTAATTTTTCATTGATTTGGGCAGTGATATTGAGAGCAATGAGAGGTTTATCTGCGGTGGAAGGAGGTTGGGTGTTGAGGTTAAAGTTTGATTTTGATCGGAGGAGGAAGACATTGTGGTGACTTGAATCGGGGGCTCGTTAGAGATCGGCTCTTTTGATACCATGTAAGGAAATAATTATTCCCATAATTTCAATGAAGAATTTCTCACACTTTATTGATAGGAATACCATGTTATAGACAGAATGATTAGGAAGCTAATTTAGGAAACATATGAACGGTAAGGCTAAATTTATGCTACTGTTACACTGTATAGCTATAGCAATTTAAATCTAATGACAGGTCCTAAAATATAAAATTAAATGATGGAATATTTATATAATTTTAGACTAGACATGCTCTGTTTTGGTTTGAGCAGATCCACGCATGCTTCCCTTGTATGAGAATGGCTCATCCTTAGGGCTGAGCACCGACTGTTTCGGAGTCAGAGGGCCCAACCTCTGACTCCGACTCCGACTTTGTCGGAGGTCGAATCCGACCTCCGACTCCGACTCCGCGATGTACATTATCCGCTCCGACTCCGACTTTGACTTGTCGGAGCGGAGTTGGATTTTTTTATTTTATTTTTTTGTCTTTTTTAATTTCATATTTGACCCACTTTTTTAAAAAAAAAAAAAATTGTGAGCTTTCAAATTTCAACTTTCTCAATATTAAAATCTAAACTAAATAGAAGACCATGCAATATCAATCTAATGTTATCATTATAATTTATACTAAAAGAACATGCAAACAAAAACCTGCATTACAAAACAAAAACCTGATATCCACATCATCCATTATCCATTTCCTAATATCCACATCCAACTAAATACTAATCACTACAATAAACATCCACATATCACACCTACCATCCATCATCTGCATCTATTATAATAATATTTACGTACCACTACTACAATAACATGCATTCAAAGATTAAAAAGAAAGTCTAATTTTTACCTGTACTCCCATCATCCATATCCTAATATCCACATCATTCTAACAAAAAAAGAAATCCAACAAGCTTCTAAGATCCAGCCAAAATAAATGTTCCAACAACATTAAAATATTTAATTACAAACTTTCAAATGCACCAAAATAAAATAAATTACAAACTTCTAAATGCCCAACAAATGAACCAAAATATATTAAATGTTACAAATTTCCAAATGTTCCAACTTCAAACTTTTAAGTTGTGCCTGAAAAAAAAAATGAAAATATTAGTAAGAAAAACAACCCAACTTTAATATCATACGAAAAATAAATTTAAACAAACATAAAAAGCATGTATATTACATCTTATTAGGAAGATGCAAAATCTTACATAGTTGTAATATTCTCAAAAAGCTTATTAGGAGGAATGGATCCATTTAGTTTTTTTTGAATTACGGTATCAAAAACTTAAATAAATATGGACCTATGGTATAAACAAAGTAGAAGTAGATAGCAGAGTTGTCTTTGAAAAGTAAATAGAAATCAAACCTCAAAGGCTCAATATGTCCAATATATCAATCATCTTCACGAAGTAAGTTGGCCATGCCAGTGATTAATTCTACATTAAGATGTTAAAGTATAGAAGGTTAGTATCATAAAATGTCAAAATCAATATATATAACAACTTAAAAAAATCTCTAAATACACTACCTGAGTCTAACTTATAACTCTCCGCATCATCAATGGCATCTGTATAATTTTGACTCAAGCATATAGGAGTTGACTTTAACCAGTTTTGCGTACACACAAGTGCTTTAACAGTTCTAGGAGCCAAATAACTCCTAAATGGATCCAGGACACGGCCTCCTGTGCTAAATGCCGACTCAGATGCAACGGTGGTGATTGGAATGGCCAAGATATCTCTTGCCATTAGAGCAAGAACCGGATATTTGCTTGAGTTGACTTTCCACCATACCAAAATTTCAAAATTCACTGTAGGAACTTTAACATCCTCCAACAAATACCGTTCTAGTTCAGACTTACAATACATCAAAGATGCTGATTTTCGATCTTTATGGAATCCCATCAAAAAGTCCATGGGATCATCATCATTACAAGTATTGCTACTACTCCCCATTGATGCACTAGCCTCACCACTCTGACTCTAAGTTGACTTAGACCCAATTACACAACCACCACAAAACCCTGCATATTATTCATACAAATATTTCATATCCATTTTGAGGAGTACAACAAATTCCTCACCCCTCTCATCGCCCAATGTTTTGTTGAACCAATATGCTTGAGCTACCAATTTGTATCGTGGATCAAGAATGGCAGCAACAAACAACAATCGATTTATTTTTTCAAGATCACCCCAATATTTATTATACTTTGTCTTCATTCTCAAAGCCATTGAACTCAAGCGTCGATTACTATTGTTACAAAAAGTATTCAAGTTTTTATGAATATTAATGAGCTCTTGGACATACAAATTTGATGTGACATATAGTGTACCATAAATACGCAAGGTGACATTATAAAATACCTGAAAAAACTTCAAAAATTTTCTTATGGTCTCCCAATCATCAGCCCCAGGAGCTCCTAGACCCTTTTTCCCATGCCCATCCTTAGACAAATAAACTCGTCAGTAGGGATCCTCATCAAGCAAAAGTTGGAAGGCTTTTTGATACTTCTCAGCCACGTCCAACATAAGAAAAGTCGAGTTCCATCTAGTAGGCACGTCAAGAGACACAAGAAACTAGAACATGACACTTTTGACCTATCAACACAAGACTTGAAAGTGACAAGTCTTTGGGGAGAAGACTTCACATACTTAATCAGATTTCCGACTCTTACGATCGAGTCATCAACATCTTTCAAACCTTCACTCACAACAAGGTTTAAGATGTGTGCCGTACACCTCATGTGAATAAACTCGTGAGCTGCAACACAATCTTCACTTCCTATTTCCCTTGTTCTCAACCAATCAATAGCAGAGTCGTTAGAGGTAGTATTGTCCATCGTAATTGTGAGGATTTTGTTAATGCCCCAATCAAGCATACACTCCTCCAACTCCCTCCCAATCGTTGCCCCCTTATGGTCGCTAATCCGAACAAATGAAATAATTCGTTTCTGCAACTTCCAATCACTATCAATAAAGTGAGCGGTCACACACATGTAATTAATATTTTGGATAGAAGTCAAAGTGTCGGTGGTCAGGCACACTCTTTGTCTGGTGGTCAAAAATATTTTCTTCAAGCTATCATTCTCTTTCAAGAATAGCCTCATACAATCACACATTATGATAAATCGAGAAGGAATTGGAAACCTAGGATCAAGGGATTTAGTGTATTCCCGAAACCCTTGGCCATCAACAACCCTAAAGGATAACTCATCCACTATCACCATCCTAGCAAGGGCTGCTCGGATTTTTTTCTCATTGTACACAGTTTGAGCTCGAGCTCGGCTCGACTCGAACTCGTCCCACAAACTAGTTCGAGTCGAGCCGAGCTCGAGCTCGAACTGTATATTTTTTTTAATAAGATTTAATAATTCATAAATAAATAAATAAATAAAAATTTAATATTAAATTTATATAACTAACAAGTATGACCTCTATTGAATTATAAAATTTTAAAAAATTTATAAATAATTAATAGCTAACTAGTTGTTATTTATCTAAAATAACAATATATTATATATCTACATATATTATTAATACATACACTTAATATGATATCATATATCTATTTCATATATGGTTCTCATATACTAGTATATAAAATTATTAAATTTTATCTAATAATTATTATAAAAATTATAAAATATACCTATGAAGTATATATTCACTATATAGACACAAGTAATTAGATTACATATTATATATTTAATTATAAAAGTTGTATGCTTATATTATTAGTTACTATATATATGTGTGTGTATATACATATGTGTATGTATATATTTATCAATATATAAATGAGTTTTAATCGAGTCGGGCTAACGAGTCGACTCGAGCATAAACGAGCGAGCCTTAACGAGCCTTAGTCGAGTCGAGTCAAGTTTTGTAGGGTATGTGTCATTTACAATTTGAGCGGGTATATGTTTTAATGAACGAGTTTTTTTTTCACGAGTCGAGTTCGATTCGAGTTTAATCGAGCGGGCTATCGAGTAAACTGGTTCATTTACAGCTCTACATATGGTCATACGTTGTGCCCAACACATCTTTTCAGCTGTTATACTCACAATCTACTGTACAATGATGACCCTATGCCTGAGATATGGGGTTTCGTATTTGAATCGGTTAACTGAGAGACGTAAGTGTTCTTGATTTTCTCATTAAACAACACATTGGTAAGGAATTAAAATGTAAAATGAATACAAATTTTATTATAAAAATCTTATAAATTTGGTTGGATTGGTGACACATTATCAATGAAATTAATATTAAGATGATTTACTTGTTATTTTAAAATTTAATTGATAACACATCAGTTTCTTCAACTTATTAAGAGTAAGGAATTACGGTCCACGCATTAAATCACTTATTTTTTTTGTCTAAAAGGTAACTATTTTAACACCAACTTGATAAGATTATTAAAAGACTTTATTGTCATCTTGTATGCTTTAAAAATGAAAAACTTTAAATCTAAAGTTCTGTTGCCTAGTCTGTAGATAGTTATAGCAATAGATTAGATCATGTTAGTTATATAGAAATTTGTGTATTGGAGAGTCTTAAAAACAATAGTTGACTTGTATTATGTATGCCAGAGGTTAAAGCTGTAATGTTCCGTTATGAATGAATGGAATTTGTCCTACCTTTCAAAAAAAAAAAGAAAAAAATGTTCCACTATCTAGAGACGGTTGATCTAACTCTATTCTTCTCCATTCAAGAGTAACTATTTTGTTGGAATTTTTGTTAACTATTTTTATGATGTTATTATTGGTTGTGTTGTGTATATAATTTATTTATCAAGAATATATCAAAAAGATCTGCGCGGACAAAATCCATAAAAAATGTTCTTACTACTAATATTGCTGATTATTATTACCATGTATATCTCTTTTTTATATGCACTGTTAGAATACAGTTTCCTTTTTACAGGCCCTGTAAACAATTATGAATAAAAAAAGAGAGAAAAAAAAGTGTGCATTTGCCTGTTCACATTCACGTGAATGGTCGATATTAGAGAACTAGGACAAGCAAGAGATGCAGGCCGCTGATTTTGTTTTACCAATTACAATGTATTATAGCTACTTGAAACATAACCGATGATCTATCTTCTCAGATTCCTGCCACATTAGAGTCCAAAGTTAATTTAATCCTTAATTATACTATTCATGAAATACTAATTGTTTTTCATCTATATATGTTATTGACACTTATATATAGGTAAACATGTTTTTGGCGGGGGTTTTATAAGCAATTGCAATAAAGGTAAACATGTTTGCAAAGTGAAAAATTCTATATACTATATTATCTTCTCACTATGTAAGATGTGACACATTTATTACCATTAGATCATCATTTATTGAATTATTACTTATCATTTAATAGGGATAACTATGACGCATTTTACATAATGAGATTAAAGTGGGACGAAAATGTGGTGTATATATAGCATTACTCTTTCAAAAGTTCTCTCCAGCAAGAGCACAATTGGCTTGTTTTTCTTTTCATTTTATTTTTTTCCTGTTGAAAATAGACTTTTAGTATAACATTTTGTAGCCCTTTTTCTCTCTTGCTATTCTTATTAGGGTTGCTATTTATTATTTCAAGTTACCGGAGAGATGTTTCCTAACTTGGGATTCACATGATTTCATTATGGTTATATCATTTCAGTGTCAAATCAACGATTGAGAAGTACAAGAAAGCATGCACAGATTCCTCCAATACTGGGTCTGTTTCTGAAGCTAATGCCCAGGTAGACTTATACGTTCTTTTATCTAATTGATCTTCATGAAAACATAAAATGATATTTCTACCATCGCTTCTAATTTTGAGAAACAAAAGAAAATGAGGTCCTAAGATTGCATCAATGTGCATTTGGAATTAGCTTTAGCCTTAGACTACTGATCATGATCAGGATATCAAAAGTTGTATGATACACACGACCATAGTGCTTCAAAAGTACTAAGACTGTCGGATATTGATTTGATCACATTACCATTAATCCTTGAAATCGTAACACTCCATATTGCTAGCTTCCAAATCTAATGTCCACGGTAGCTCATTGGTAACACATGGTAGCCCTTTCTCTTTTCGCCACTCTACTTATCAACATTCAATGTCTTATGAGTATGTCCATAGATATTACTAGAGATTTTAACCTAGGTTTTGATCGCCCCACTTCTAATTAATTAGTGGACGTCCACACTAACGCAATGGTAGTCATTTCTCTTTTGGCAGATCCATTTACCAATGAGTATTCAATAGTTTAAGATTAAGCTGATATAAAATAATGCCACAGAATTCTAATAGAGCTTATAATTTAGTATACCCCCTCTATGACTTGAAACTAGCTATGCTTTGATGCCTGCTCTAATGCTAACAATTATGGGACTCATCATTCTTGAAAATATTTTCCTAAATATAACTTAAATCTTGATTTGGTAACTGATCTTTGGAATGTAACATGCCGATTACCTGGCCAAATTGCCATTTTCTGATTTAATTTGTCCAATATATAGTTCAATTTATAGTGATTACTATAATATATATCTCATTGATTTCCTTTCAACCCCTATGAGTACTTTTGGAAGAGAAAAAGGCATATGATTGCTGCTTTTAAACCATATATATAATTAATACTTCTTCTTGAATCAGACGTACCTACATGCAAATCCAAACAATCCCAGGAATTGACTAAAGAAATATTAAACCACAATCAGCCCGTATGGCCTTTGTCTAGATAATCACTCCAATTTTTGAACCAATAGATCAGGAATGAGCTGAACTTTGGTCTATAAAGTTTGTCTAGATATCTCTTTTCTATATTTGTTGTTTTAGTATTATATATAAGCACTAACCTTATTTGTATCTTAATTAGTTCTACCATCGAGAGGCTGGTTATACCCTGCGTAGGGGTATAACCAGTCCGGTTTTGGACAAAATCTAGGATCGAACTGGTATGTACCGGTTTTGTATTTTTCAAAGCCGATTACGCTCCAATTACCCTCATAAACCGGTACCTCCGGTTTTATCAGTTTCCAGTCCGGTCTAGTCCGGTTTTCCAGTTTTTTTCTTAAATGTAAAAAATATATAATAAAGTGTTACTTTTTATAATAAAATTTTATTAATAATTTAATATATATATATATATATTATGTTTAAAACATAAGATCAATTAAATTTTCATCTTTAGATTAAACTTTTATTTTATAAATTATAATAACATTATCTTATATATAATTATATTAATAACATATGATCAAACAAATTACAAATGTTCATATTTAAGATTAACATTTTATGTTGTAATATATAAATTATAATATGAAATTATTTCATATGTGATATATAATTATATATTATATATAAAACTTATATATATAAATATTTTATATAATATATAAAATTAATTTTTATATATATATATTTTCCAACCGGTCCGGTCCGGTCCCGAAAACTATGGAACAGAAACCGGACCGGATCCGACTGGTTTTCAAAATATAAGAACCAGTTCCGGACCGGACCGGTTCAAAACCGGACCAACCAGTCTAGTTCGGTCCAGTCTGGACAGATTTTTCGATTTACTGGTTTAAATTTACACCCCTAACCCTACGACAACAAATTACTAGTGTGCAGGATTCAAACAGGTAATAATAATAATAAAAAAGGCTCTATAATATTCTCCTTCTTTGGAACTTTAACATTGCAATATATAAAATTTCCTTTAAGAATGTTTTTCCAGGAAAATATTGGGCGAGTCTTTGAGCAATATGAATGTCAAAGATCTCAAGAGCTTGGAGGGCAAATTAGAGAAGGCAATTAGTAGAATTCGGTCCAGAAAGGCCAGTTTCTGTTCCATCTCTTCTCTTAGAAACCTATGATACGTTCTTTTTCTTGAAAATAAGCCACTTAATTAATTGGTTTTTGTTGTTGCATCCTGAACTGCCACTAACAACTTCCATTTTATGATTTTCTTTCCTTCCCCTTATAAAATCAACCAGAATGAACTCCTGTTCGCAGAATTCGAGTATATGCAAAAAAGGGTAATAATCTATCCTTCTCTTGAAGTAATTTTCTAGATCTGAATTAAGTTAGAGAATTGTTACGTTCACCGAAAATGGATCCCGATTACCGAATAAGGATCCCGAACAGTCTATTTCACTTTTCTTTTTTTCTTTTCTTTTTTTTTTCATGTATTTTTTTAATCATCATAAAAATTTAAAAAAAAAAATTTCACAACATCATTAAAAAAAATACTTCCTTAATTACTATGTAAAAAAAAAAAAAAAAGAGTCATTCGAGACCCATTTTTGGGACAAAAAGTATTTCTCATTAAGTTATCTTGTGTCCTTCCCCAAAACTTTCCATTGCAAGTAGTACGTACTTGTCCACTTTGTAGGTATCTCAAGTATATTTCCGTGATTAGAGCCACTCTAGCTTACGTACTTAGCCCTAAAAAAAATCAAAAAGCTTTCTGATTAGGGTGGTTGAACAGCTTTTGAGTAGTATGAACAACATCGTTATCGTAAGGGCAACGGGGGGCCTGATCATACTCGGTAGCTGAAAAAAAAAAAATTATAGGAATTATGGAATCATGGACATGTCAAACAATGTTGCTCCTTGTAATCCACTCGAGGTAAAATTTTCGGAGAAATATCTCATAAAATAATTAGATAAAATAAAACAGTCATACTAGTTGTCTGTGTTAAATAACTAAAATATCTTTACATAAGCTTCTTAAAAAACCTGATGGAAAAATGTCCAGCCATATATATATTAATTCATCCCGTTAAAATAACTATGTTACCACAAATTTTAGGGGCCTTGATGATCATCATGTTTGTTTGTTCCCAACTTTATACTACAATACTTCACAACTTTAGTGTATATGTACTATAAATAATTAACAGTACAATCATATATAAAGTATTCAAATAATTTTAAGTTGGTTAATAATTTGGTATCCTAGAGGTTCACATTATTAGCCTATGTGCCTCTACTAATCATCAAGATAAACACCAAAGAGGCACTGCACCAACAGCAAAGCAACTACAACACTTAGAATAACACTTTATGAATTGTATTGCATTCTGTTATTTCTCTACTGTGTATAACAAACTTATTCTTTCCCCTCTATCTTGTAAAAGTCTATATATAGACCCCCGTTGGCATAATGAAAAGTACGGAGGAAAGTTTCACAATTCTGTTATTCTAACATGGTATCACGAGCTCCATGACTCAAACCAGTCCCACTGAATCCATGGCCTCTTCCTCTGCTTCGTCTTCTTCCCTCACCTCACCCTCCATCACCCCCTCTTTCTCCCACATTGTCACCACTAAACTCACCACCGAAAACTACCTACTCTGGAAAGTCCTGACCTTTGCTTATCTTCGTAGTCAAGATCTATATGGCTACGTTGATGACACTCAATCCAAACCTCCCGAATTCATCTATGAATCTACTACTTCTCCTCCTAAACCTAACCCTGGTTACTCAATGTTCTTTTCTCTTCCCTTTCAGATTCCATCTTAGGTCATGTTCTCTTCCACCACTGCTCAACAACTAAGGAACTTAGTGGTTTCCATGTTCTCCTCTCAATCTCAAGCCAAAGAATTCCAACTTCGCTTCCAGCTTACCAACCTCTCTCGGGGTGAACAATCCATCACTGATTATTTCGATAAAATCCGTCTTCTCGCTGACTCTCTAGCTGCAACTGGCACTTCCATCCCTGAAAAGGAACTTGTCTCATACATTCTCAATGGCTTAGGCCCAACCTATGAATCCTTCCTCACATCCATCACCACCCGCACTGGTCCCTTGACTTCTCCTGACTTATATCAACTTCTTTTAATTCATGAGAGTCACCTCACTCACACAGCCAAACTCACCACACCCTCCTCTAATTTCTCAATCAATTTCACTACAGCGACCCAAAACCGTGGCCGTGTTCCATTTCATAATGGCAGACAAGGTCGTGGTAGAGGACGACCTCCTAACAATCGAGGTGGTCGCTCTTACTCTCCCAATGGTTCTTAGCAGAGCAACATGCAACAACCTACCTATCAAGTTTGCAACAAGTATGGTTACGTTGCCCTCCAATGCAGGAATCGGTTCAATCACTCCTCTACTTAAAATTAGTTCTCCGCCAACTATACTACTCCAAGTGTGCACTCAGAGGACATTTGGTACCCGAACTCTGCGGCTAATCACCACATCACCAATGATCTGTCTAACTGGAATATTTAATCCGAACAGTACACTGGTAATGATACAATTTGTGTTGGTGACGGTAACAGTCTTCCTATTCAAAATTTTGGTGAATCTTCTTTCTCCACTTCTTCTTCTTCTTCTTCTTCCTTTCATCTGCATAACCTACTCCTTGTGCCTAAAATAACCAAAAACTTAATTTCTGTTCTTCGTTTCTGTGTTGATAACAAGTGCTTTTTCGAATTTCACTCAACCCATTTTTATGTGAAGGATTCAACGACCAAGAACCTCCAACTCACTGAACCAATCCTTGACGGTCTCTATGTCTTCCCAAGCACCAGTTCTTCCTCTCCAACCATGAATCTCAGCTAATCCACTTCCCTTTCTCAATGGCATCGTCGGATGGGGCACCAGCTACCATTTTCTTCTAGCCAGGCCCAATACAATCGGCCATTAGCTTTAGCCTCATTTGATTTATGGGGTCCATCCCCTTATGTATCATGTTTGGGTTTTAAATACTATATCTCATTTGTCGATCATTTTACTCGCTATACTTAGTTATTTCCAATCAAACTTAAATCTGATGCCACCCATGTCTTCACAAAATTCTTGCCTCTTGTTGAAAGATTTTTTAACACCAAATTAATTAATCTTCAAACCGATAGTGGAGGGGAATATAAACCTATCACTACAATGTGTCAATCTCTTGGAATTAATCACAGACTTTCTTGCCCTCATACACATCAACAAAACGGGCTCGTTGAACGCAAGCATCAACATAATATTGAAACCGGGCTTGCTCTTCTGGCCCATACATCTCTTCTCTTTTCTTAGTGGGCGTTGCCTTTGAAACTACAATTTATCTAATAAATAGACTTCCAACCACCACAAGAGAACATATTTTTAACGGTGCTATTTAGTCGTCGTATTAGGATATAAAAATGTCGATAATACCCTTCAGCCACGTTTTTCCCATCGTAGACAAGACGTCGCGATTTTACCTTAACATTTGCTCTGGTTTTCGCCAATAAGGGAACTGCTGCATTGTGGACTATTTATGTCGATTTACACGCCGATAAAGCCATAAACTCGGTTGACATTATTGCATTCCATCAAATCGACCTTTTCGCCCAAAGGGAGAACAACTCCCTGTGAGCTGTAGTTCGTTGCAGATGTGATCCTTCATCTCGGCGCTTTCGAAAACCGCCAGAGAAGTTAGCTGTGGTATAATCAGAAGCTGAAAAAAGGCTAGATACTATTTATGGCGTTTGCCCAAAACGCCGTTTCCAAGTATTGCGAAGGTAAGTTTCTTCGGCTGTTGTTAATTTGGCGCAATAGGAATTTTACGAGGGTTTTATTACAGGGTAACAACATTTCCTCTGCTATTAATTTTTTTGCATGAATTCCACAAATTTGGTTCTAAAGTTTCACAAAATTCCATAAATTTTATAAAATTGGGCTACATGTCATTTACTTATTTGTTGGAAATTAATGGCCTTTTCGAAAATATAACTAATGATCAGATAATTTGACAGTCATGAGTTTATATTTACTTGATGTTGACAAGGCCATTACCAACCTCTTGTGTACCACCTGAACTGGAATCATAACATATTAGTTATGTAATATTGCCTATATATACAAGAACCCTGTGTATAATACCAGTAATTTCTGACTGCATTCTGGTTTTACAAAATTCGCTAATGTTATATATCAAACTCGATTTTACAAGTGCACTATAATAATATCTCTGATTTAATTACACTTGTCTATCTTATACAACATTAAAATAGACCTACAAATGACACCCACTTAAATAATTAAGAGGATATCTCCATGCAATTGGTTATAAATTCAAAGCTGGCCAATTATTCTACCACATATGACCTATGTAATTTAATGGAATGCAAGCATATATGTGGGCCAATTTCTCTAATCCAGTTAGACTATACAACATGTTTTCCTCAAGATATTCTATGTAACTTTTGGTGTATGACTCATACATGAGCTGTCAAAGTTAGATATAATTCTAGTATCCCTATTCTTACTATTTTTTCTTCATTCATCAAAGAAATAGTAGTTTCCCTCACTTTTTTAAGCAGCATTTAAAAGAGGTTAAATAATTTACAGCTTCACTAATCACAAAAGCAAGTAATCAGGATAAATATAATTAGGGAAAAAAATATTTCCATATAAACAAGTTCCACATTACTGCCATAAGCTTCCTTCATCCTCTCCAACAAGAGTAGAATAAAGTAGAATCTTGGACAAAAATAATGTTGCTAGTACTTCACTCTCCCCACGAAAACTTCATCAAAAGACGGTTAGAAAAAGTGTAGGGCAAAATAATTATAATAGTTACTGCTGGCTTGCAGCGGATGCCTAAGGAATTTCAGCTTGAGTCTCTTTTTGAGACTCTACTTCTGTCTCCACTTCTGACATTCTCAAGTTTAAACGTGTTTTATATTCTCGCATATGTTTTTGCATTTCCATTAGGCCACTTTCAAACTCTTTAAGCCGATTTTGGTAATACTCTGCATTTTTTCTAATTTGTTCATTTTCCTTGACAAGCCGTTCATACTCCTCATTGGATACTCCAGGAACTTCAGGAGATTCGGGCATAACAGAGTGGCCCAGCCCTCGAGAATACCCTAGCCTATGTCCCAAAACCACCCTAAATATTCCTACTGCTGCTTGATCTGTGCAAGCATCTGACTCAATAACATTCATCTTTTCAACCATCTGATTATGTTGCACGAATCGGAACCACCATTACCATATCACTAACAACTTAACTTATAACCTTACATGCGTATGTATGCTTGCTAACACCAAAAGAAAAAAATCGCCATGTACTAAACAAGTTAACTTTCTCGCCTGTTTCTACCAAGGATTCTTTTCGGATTATTATGGTATTGGCAGCTCATTTTGCTCTCGAGTTGCATCAAATAGATGTCAAGATAACTTTCCTTAATGGAGATTTATTTGAGGATGTGTACATGATGCAACCAGATGGTTTTCAAGTGTAAGGAAAGGAACACATGATGTGTAGACTTAACAAATCCATTTATGAGCTTAAGCAGGTATCGAGACAACTGTACCTAAATTTTGATGAGATTGTTACCTCTTGTAGTTTCAAGGAGAATCTTGTTGATCAATGCATATATTTGAGAGTCAGTGGGAGTAAGTATATCTTTCTTGTTCTTTATGTTGATGATATATTACTCGCCTCAAATAACATTGTGATTATGTTTGAGACAAAACGCATGTTGTCATTTCATTTCGATATGAATGATCTTGATGAGGCCTCTTATGTTTTAGGCATCTAGATTTTTCGTGAGAGATCTAGAGGAATTCTTGGATTGTCTCAGAAAACCTACATCGATCGAGTTTTAAGTAGGTTTAATATGCATTCTTGTTCTCCTGGAAAAGTACTTATTGTAAAATGTGATAAATTTTCTAAGTCTCAATGCCCTTAGGATAATAGTGCGAGGATTCAAGTGCAAATGGTTTCATATTCGTCAGGTGTGTAGTTTGATGTATGGTTAAGTATGCACACGACCTGATATTGCTTATGTTGTTGGTATACTTGGGAGATACTTGAGTGATCTGGGTTTGGCTCATTGGAAAGCTGCAAAGAAAGTACTTAGGTATTTGCAAGGTACTAAAGATCTAGTACTTATATATCAGCGATTTGACATTCTTGATGTAGTTGGATAATTTGATGTTGATTTTACGGGTTATTTAGATAACAGGAGATCCACATCTAGTTATGTTTTTATGATGGCTGGAGGAGCTGTTTCTTGGAAAAGTGTCAAAGATACACTTATAGCTTCCTCTACATTGGAGGCAGAGTATATAGCTTGTTCTGAGGCTACATGTCAGGCTATATGGTTGCAGAACTTTATCTTGGGGTTAGGTGTTCTGAACACCATTTCGAAGCTGATGAAGATATTTTGTGACAATTCTGTAGTAGTCGTTTTCTCTAAAAAGACTAGGAGCATATTGATATTAAGTATTTGTTTGTTAGAAATAACCGAGTCTTATATTTGTGTTGAGCATATTTCCATAGAGCTTATGTTAGCTGACCCACTAATTAAATGTTTAGCTCTAAAACTGTTTCAGAAGCATGTGACTCATTTGAGATATTAAAGTTTTCTATTATATTTAGTTAGTGGGAGTTTTGTGATCATTGATTGTTTGACTATATTGTTTATGCTCATATTCTATTTTAAATGTAGCAATATCAATGAATGCTTGAGTCACGTGCATTTTGGATAGGGCGTACTTTATATATTGAGACATATTGACTAGTCTTGCGCCTGGGTCACCCGCATTTTGGACAAGACAATTGTTTATGTAATGAGACATTATGTTTGGTCTCATGCCTGAGTCACTCACATTTTGGACAGGGCGTACTTTATGTATTGAGACATATTGACTAGTCTTGTGCCTGGGTCACACGCATTTTGGACAATGTGATTGTTTATATAATGAGACATTATGTTTAGTCTCATGCCTGAGTCACGTGCATTTTGGACAGAGCGTACTTTATATATTGAGACATATTGATTAGTCTCTTGCCTGAGTCACATGCATTATGGACAAGGCATATTATCTACAAGAGACAATTTGCTTTAGTCTATGCTTGAGTCAGGTGGTTGTGAGTATAAGTTTGGTGTCATATATCCTGTCGGTATAGTCACCAAACTAGGTACTGCAACTGCATTTTGGACAAGACCTATTGCTTTAAAGACATTCATATTTGTCTCTAAGGCTTGTTATGGAAACGGGTGTTTGTCACTCTTTTGATTATTTCCATACTACACTTGTATCTCATCGGCTTGAATTATGTGATTTCAAGTATTGGTCATTTGTTGTGTCAGTGTATTGTTCACTATCTTGTACTTGAAGGTTTGAACAAGGCCTTTGATTTTGGGATGCTTGTTTGTGTTTATATTGTGATTAAATGTAACGTTGTCTAAGTGGGAGATTGTTGTATTTATTTTTGTAAATAGTGGACTAGCATTAACATTTGGTCATTGGGCCCATAATGGGATGGACCATTTTAATAGATACATATGAAGGCCCCTACTCTTACTTCACTTTAAAAATAGAACTAACCCATTGAGTTCTATATAGGCCTTTTGCTCTTCCTCTTCTCTCTCTTAGGGCAATAACCAAAAATCAGACAAAGAGAGGTAGATAGTAGTTCTCTCCATAACTGGAAACCTTTCCCCCTTTTGTAGGAACTCTAAAGCTCCATGGAAAATCCATCACAAGCTATTGGAGGTATGAACTCTCAAATTTTTTTTTTTGAGCACATGCTTTGATTATGGGAAGAGATTATCACATCTTGTGATTCTAAGAGCCTAATTAGCCATGTCAATGAATAACTTGTCATAATTCCATAGGTCAGTGAATAATTTATTTATTTCTCAATGGTTGAAGAATTATTGTGTTTGAAGGTATAAGCAGTGTTAAATCATTCTTGGAGTACTTGGATATTGAAAGGATGTTATCTTCATGGTCAATGGACTAAATAAAGGTAAAGGTGATTTGAATATTCATTCAGAGCTCAGTTCTAGTACTCACACTGGAGAAGAACTTTCAAGAAGATCTCCATGACAGTGCATTACTAGAAGATCACGAAGATATCTGCCCTATATGTCTTGAAGCTGGTAACCTGTTTTTTTTTTTTGGATCCAGAACCTTAATCTGGCAAGGTGATTATGTGAGAACAAGTGGTCAGTTTATCTTGACTTCTTTGTCCAACTTCTGAGCAGGATATGATTTGTGTCATCTAGCTAGAAGATAGAAATTGTTGTACGTCAAAGAAAAAGTTCCGCTACTCTCATTTTCACCGTGACTCTTACCATGCTTTTCTGTTGACAGAATAGACACGAGAGAATCCTAAGATTTTAACCCAATGTTCTCATCATCATTTCCTCTTCATACTTCTTAGTAAGATGTTTAGTTTCATAAACCAGATTCATCACTCATGTGTTGCTAAGAACCAGAAAACCAAGAAGGGTTTGCTTTCATTCAAACGTTTTCGATTGTTCCCTAATTTTTCATTGAAGTGTAAATGTTACATTGCACTGAAATCTGAAATATGATACTTTATGCAACAAATTAATCTCAACTTTCTCATGGCATGTAAAGAGTAGAAAATTGAAGATGATGAAGATATATGAATTGCAGAAGCAACTGTTAATCTCAACTACACTGCACTGTTTAATACTGGGAAAGGAATAGTTTATTTCCAATAACTCAAAACCTCATTGGTCTCGCAAATCATGAGATAAGTCAGCGCCTATGAGTAACTATAGCAACAAACCATTCTCCAAAATCTTGTAATTGCCAAAGCATACATACCTCATGAAACTATTTGTAACAAGGAAGATAAAGGAGTATTGATTCCTACGTATGATACATATTACAGCCATCAGAGTCATATTAGGCCTAATGAAAAAGGTAAGGGTAAGTGAGTAACAAAATGAGGCTTAGTGCAGTTTGAATTATTGAGTTTCTATATGTGACATTATCCGAAAGAGAGAAATAAAAGAGTTTCTTTATTTAAAATAAATAAATTGCAAATCCAGTTTGTGTCTCGTACGATTCATTTAATTTATAGCAGTGCAATTATGTTCAACATGATGCTCTGCTTTGTCCATGCACTTACCATTTTTTTTTTCCATGGTACAGCTTGAGCGAGGCCTTGAACTTGTAGTTGTAGCAAATTTTCCTACGAAGTACAGTGATGAATTTTTCTCCGTTGCAGAAGATGCTCAGTATGCTCTTTCTCTCATTGTTGAATTCCTTGTTTTACTTGTTTTTTCTTAAATCCCATTCTAAATAGGTCATTACTCTGCGTTCAATATGATGTTTGCGTGCCCAGGACTTGCAGAGTCTGTATTTTTTTGCTATTGTTCCTGCTTCAATGCACATAACACTTTGAGTGTGAACAATATACAACGTAGTGTAGGCATTATTTCCTTTTCTGGTATAATGTAGCTTTATGGAGAGCCATGTGGAGTTTGAGTGGGTTACTGCTGAGATAATATTAGTCTTTGCCGATCGTATACACATGTCAATATTAATTTGTAGCTATTCGGCAAATGTTGGAAAATGATTACGGAAAAAAAAAAGTTTCTCGTAAGGAGGCTTCAAAAGTGCATTCTTTTATAATATTGTAAATTAAGGAGATGGAAGGTGAGATGAAGTCTCGGAGATAGGGACAGAGCAATCAATTAGAAGTATTATTTAGTAATGGAATATGGATGCTTAGATATTGGTTTTTGGTGTAAAATTAATTACATATCTATTTTTGAAAGAATTAGAAGTATGATGAAAAGCTCACTTGGGTTTTAATGAGAAAATTTGGGTTTCGACTATGGACCCATTTTCTTTATGAAGATCCAAGTCATGTTTTTATTTTTATTTTTTTTTAGATGTTAGTAATCAACTTCAAACGGATTAGGTTACAACTCTAGAGTCCATTTTCTTTTTAAAATTCTTAAATTCATTATATATAAATATATATATTATTCCGCCTCGTGCACCATCCTTTTTTATTTTCAAATATCAATTAAGAAAGTTTTTTGAAAGTTTCGCTATGATGTTTTGTAATAAGTTTTGTTTATGCATTCTGAAAGTAAATATGTTGTTTCTGCATTCTAAAAGTAAATGTTTTGTTCTGCATACCAAACTATATAAATGCTCATGTTTATATGCTAGTATAAGTTCTCTGCTTACTGAGTTGTTGATAACTCACCCCTTATCTTCACAATATTTTTCAGATATTTTGATGGTTCAGTTGAGGATCAAGATTATGAGGCATTGGGTGAGATGATTTAAGTATAGTGGATTAAGTATAAAAAATTTTAAGAGTATTGGCGATGTTTATTAATTTATTTTATTGTGTTATGATGACTTGACATTTTTTGAAAAATTGGTTATATTGAGAAAATTAGTTTGAATTAAAGTTTCTATAAGATTTTTGAAAATTTGGAGTTTATTATTATATTATTAAAATGTGAGTTTAAGTAATAGGAAGTAACTCTTCGACCCCATGTGATACCGGGGCATTACAGAAGGGTTCTTGACCAGGCCATATGTGTTGTATGGTTATAGTTTCTTATTGGAGTATAATGAGTTATTTTTGGATGGTCTCCTAAAATTTATTAGGTATTACAATTACTTTCGTTATTTTCTTTGAGATTTTATTGCTACTTTTTATGAATTTGATTATAAAGTTTTCTTGGAACCTCACTTTGAGAGAGGTTTGAATAGTGAGTTGAGATGAGATGAAATAATACGAAAGTTGAAAGTTGAATAAAATATTATTTTTTAATATTATTTTTGTTTTGAGATTTGAAAAAGTTGAATTGTTTATTGTATTTTATGTGAAAATTTGAAAAAATTTTAATGAGTATATGAGATTAGATGATAATGTGTTCGTTATCACAATTTGGTGGTCAAATCACTTAATGGGTATGCTTTGTTAATTAGATGGGACCATATTAATGGACAATAGATGTAAAGAGATTATATTAATGAAATAAAAATGAATGTGTGTGTACATTTATAGTGCAATATTTGGAATTCACCTCACCTCCAAGTGGTCATCAACGTTAACCACGAATGCATTGAGAAGGAAATTTACATTGACCCACTTTCTGTTATGCTGCACCTGAAGGCTGGAGATCCCATTATGTATGAGTAGGGTCAACCTTCGTCCTACACTGTGTTGCATGCCACATCCCATCATCTGCATTCACGCACCATATCACTGTAGAGCATATCAAACCGAATCAGATGTGAAATAGGAAGAAATAGTCAACAAGTATTTGTACCGTTTGTATGAGAAATAAGAAGTTTTTAAATTAAGGAACTTACACTAGGATTTTAACTTTACTATCATGATCGTGATATATATCTCAGCTCCGGTCTACTAGTGAATAAACGGGACATGGACACTAGATAGCCATAGAACCTATCCTACACTTAATGGTTTAGGTATGGAATCTAAAGATATGCTCAAAACCTTCTCAAAAAGAGGATATCCAAACTTGTTATCTCTCCGGTGTGGACATAGATCCCATTATATATAAATATATATATAGTATTATATATATATATTGCCTAGTGTCGTATAGACTAACAAAAAACCACCCAAAAGATCAAGGACATCCAAACTTCTTATCTCCTCGATATCATATTGACTAACAAAAAACCACCCAAAAAATTCCAAAATATGAGAAGCCCCTTATGGGTCGGGGGAATCGTTACACTGAGCCTGTCGAACTGACTCAGTGAAAGACGGAAAAGCCCTAAAGAAAGACTGTATAAGGTTGTCATTCTATATTTGATACTCTCTAAGAGCCCGCATCTCTGTCCTCATTTCATCCAGCTGACTCTTGTAGTCTTCAACATCATTCTTATATTGTTCAAAATCTTTCTTGTGTTTTTCAACCTCAGATAGGTATTGTTGCATTTGAAGTTTATCACGTTGTCTACTTGACTCAGGGATGACTATCTCCCCAAGTCCTCGTGCATATCTAGGTTGTTGGCCAAGGACCTCTCTAAAGACAGCCGCTGCTGCCTCATCACTACGTTGCTCTGGTCCTAGGCCATCCAACCTACCTTGCATCTCCTTATGCACATTGACAAAACAACAATTATTACAAATCTAGGTTCAATGCTATGTATGCATTTATCACATATAGAAAGAAACAAAGATCCCAACTTCTGTAAGTGTACTACTTACATAAGTATCTTCTGTAGCATCTGTCACAAACTTATTCTTCTTATTCGACCAACGCGTCTCCTTGTAGAAGTCGACCAAATTTTCATTCTCAGTGTGCTACATGTGTAAGCAATGAGTATAAGAATATAATATATATAAGAAAACGTTATAATGTGGTAGACATGTGGATTTTAAGCCCAAAAGCTATGAGTAACCACTACCCAAGAGTAATGTAATACTATTACTAAAATCTCCAAGTAAAGTGCATTTTCACAAGTCTACTGAAAGGAAAATATTGTTTTCCCTTAGAGATACCTTTTGCTCAAGTAATTGGACGTCCTGTAGTGCGATTAATCGCCTGTTTGTTTCGGTTCTCCCGATTTTGAGCTAAAATTTTCTGCCATATGCATCAGGGAAAGATTACTTATCATAAACAAATAGATTTGCCACAACAATATTTAGATATATTAAATTGATAGATATATGGTTTAATGTGAGAAAGAACATATGTACCTTGAAGGTATCGCTACCCCACCTTCCACACAACTTCACCCATACAATAGGGTCCACTAAGCTAGTTCCATGAGCCAACGCTTCATCGTGACTTCCATATGATTGATAAATCTTGTGCAAGTCATGATAAAAGGAGTTGAAGCGCTTACGTAGGGCCTTTGTCACCGTCAATTAGTGGCTTTCGCATTCCTAGTCAAACAAAAAGTCACTCTACATAAGGCAGTATGCAATTAATTATGTGCCATCTCGTAATTTGGGCGACGATTATACTACATAAACAACTTTCAAATAATCACTAAAAGTAACCAATGACTTACCCAAACACGGTTGATGAGTGCCTCTTTAATGGCTTGTGGGACATCTGACCAACGCTTGTAACTCATGTCGCAATATTGTTTAACAATCCATAATACTCGTGTTGTGAACATAGAAGCGTGTTCACAACATGGGGCTTTCTCACCATCGTTTATCTTCAACTGCACTTTCCCGTTCTTCCTTAGCTTCTCAAAGAAAATACATTTAGTTGGCCCATGAGTGCGTTTCCTCTGTTCCTGCTTTGCTACGACCTCCATGGGAGCATCTGCAGCTGTATTTCAAGGTTCAATATATTCGTGTTTTTAAGTGTTATGTGGAATATTCACACTTAATAACACATACAAACATGATAACGCCCTCAAAATTAAAGTATTGGGAAAACATGCACCAGTTTGTTCTCTATGAGGTGATTGTTCCATTGCATTTGGTGGGGGTTCTTAAATAGGTTCTTGTTCTTGAATAGGTTATGGTGCGTGATTTGGGTTGGCGCATGGTGGGGGACTTAGGGACTGTGTCGAGTCATCCGAGGAGGATTGATTACACTCCTCCGTGCTGTGATATAAAGATATTTTCGCACCACGTGGTCAGATGTGGCGACCTGAGTATGGTATATAACGCCTTCCACGAATACCTCGAAGTCTCCCTCCGCCTCTTGGACTGGGTCTCGGTTAGTTACCTGCACGAGTACGAGTTAAAAATATTATGATAAAATTGATAAGTCAATTGAACATAATAATCTCAAAGTCACAGACAGGTTCGTAAAAAAGATCATTTATCTATCATTTTCAATTACTTTTGGGTAGACTAACCCTTACATTTTGAGCATAACATAGATAGAGGAATAACTGAATTGTCAAAATATATATCTTGATAATGCATAGTGCTCCTCATGCAGCCTCCCGGTTTGAACGTCGCCTGAAGCAAATAAAATCACATGTTAGACTTCGTTTAAATTAGGTATGGATGTTGTAAAAGCTGAATACTATTCTCAAGATTGTTTGTTATTTGCATGATAAGTAGTTCGAGCTAGGAGAAAGCCTTCATGGTGTGAAGAAATAAATCAAAACATATATTTCATACAATCTCATATTGAACTGTCTATATACACATACCAATTTCAAACAATCTCATATTATCAGATGTTTATGTACACATGGGAATTTCAAACAAGAAATCTAATATCTCAACCTTAAATGAACGAAGTTCCTACGTTGTAATTATAAATCTGACACAAACTCATCCTCTGTTGATAGGTCCTTCTCATCTGAAGATTCCCCCTCATTTGTTGATGGGTCTTCCTCATCTGAATATTTCCCCTCACTGACCGCATTTCCAGAATCAGAAGTGATCATGTCATCATTAATAAAGCCTATTGAATTTATGCATTGACCATCCGGATCCATGATTTCTCGTGCATCAACATGACTAGGTAGTATATCAGGCCTATTCAGTGGAGTTACCACTTGATCTGTATTATCACACTGCACTGGTTCATAATAATATGATGACTCATTTTCTTGATCGGCATCATGAGTACTTGATTCGCCATCAATATCTTCAAGAACCGTAGGCAGTATACATTCTTATTTATATAGTTCTGCACAACACCCCAACTCCCATTCGCCCTTAAATTTCTTATTTAGAAACATTGATCAGCTTGACTCACCAACACGAATGGTTCATCCTTATACCAAGTCCTATTCATGTTGACACTAATCATATGGTCATCTACCCGCACTCCTCGTTTTCTATCACTAACATCAAATCAATCACATTCAAACATGAACATTTGACGCCACTCCATGTAGTGTAACTCTACGATATTATTAATAATACCGTAGAAGTCTACGTTATTTGTGGCCTCATCACCAGTTACTAACACCCCAGAATTTTGTGTACGCCAGCGAAGTTCACACTGCTTCATATGAAACCTTTTTTCCATTTATTATGCAAGCAGCATATGTTGCAACCCAACGGTCAGGCCCGCAAGTTAAAGCATACAGATCAACGGACATATCAAGTGTATGCAAGGTACGATGTTCCTGGATCTATACCAAAATTGTTGAAATTTCACAACGTTTATTTTCATTATTCCAAATCATATAAAATGAAAGCTATAACATTTTAATATAGATAGGGATGGATAAGAATTTACACGTTGCTTGAACCAAGTTGGAAACCCAGTTTGATGCGTACGATCGATGCAATTTGGGTGTTGCACCCTACATTCCTTGTAGTGTTCCCTGCATTTAGTGCACCGAGACGAAGCAAAATATTCAAGTTAGCTGGTATTGGGTTCATCACAACTTGTTAAGATCAAATGGAAGGTCCAATCTCTGCACAATTGTTGAGCACATACCAGATGGCTGCCTTAAAGAGTTTATCTTCTAATTGCATGTTAGAAGCTATGCCCAAGTGATGAACTTTCTGGTTGAACATTCTGAACCCATCTAACGTTTACTTTTTGTCAGCATCATTGTTGCGGTCCACTTAACTAAACCTCATCTCAATGTCTTTGAGATACATGGAGCAAAATGTCAAGTATTCGGTGTGAATATAGGCCTCGGCTATTGAACCTTCTAGCTGGGCTTTATTCTTAACATACCATTTGAATTTGCCAAGATACCTCTCAAATGGGTATATCCACCTATATTGTACTAGACCCCTAAGTCTGGCCTCACGGGATAAATGGACAAGTAGGTGGACCATAACATCGAAAAAGGAAGGAGGGAATATCATCTCCAGTTTGCATAGAATGGTGACGATATTAGTTTGGAGTTGGGATAGGCGATACACATCCAGTGTTCGAGTGCACAAATGTTTGAAGAAAGTACCAAGTTCAATCAAACCCAAGGCAATGTCACTTCTTAAATACCCCCCAGCAGTAATGGGGAGTAGTCTTTGAAGGAAAACGTGATAGTCGTGGCTTTTCCCCTGAGATTTTGCAATCACATAAAGAAACACAGTTTGAGATATTGAAAGTGAACCCATCTGAAAATTTGATATCAGACAGCCACTCACAAAATTTATTCCTTTCATCTCCGTGTAATGTGTATAGTGCATGTGGCATTGTTACACGATCACCATCACGCCTCAAGTGTAATTCTTTTCTATAGCCCAAAATCTCCAAGTCACGCCTTGAATTGATGTTATCCTTAGTTTTTCCTGGACTGATCATTAAAGTGAATAAGATGTTATCGGCAATATTCTTCTCAATATGCATAACATCTAAATTATGCTGAAGTCGAACTGTTGACCAATAAGGTAACATGAAGAATATGTACACTTTGTCCAGTTCAGCTATTCACCAGTGCGTTTTTTCTTCCTATGAGATTTGCCAAACTGAACATCCTCATTCATCTGCAATTGAGTTTGAATATCGTCAGCTCTTACATCCCTTGGTGACATGCGATGATCTTCTCTACTGTTGAACAACCCTTTCCTCTTTCTCCATATATGATCTAGTGGTAAGAAACGTCGATGTCCCATGTAACAATATTTCGGCCATATTTCAACCAATTGGAGTCTGTGTTGGCATTGCAAGAAGGACAAGCCAATTTTCCATTTGTTGACCAACCAGATAGATTCTCGTAGGTAGGAAAATCATTGATTGTCTACAATAAGGCAGCATGCAACATAAACGTCTCCTTAGTTGAGGCATCATATGTAGGTACCCCATCTTCCCAAAATTCAAGCAGTTCATCGATCAATGGCTGCAAGTGAACATCGATCTCATTCCCTGGTGACCTTGGGCCAGGAATAATCAGAGATGTCATGAAGAATTGGTCTTTCATGCATGACCACGGCAGCGAGTTATAGGGGACAGTGATCACTGGCCAAATGCTATGAGGTTTAGCCAAGTTGTTGAAGGGAGTGAAGCCATCACTTGCTAGATTGAGCCTAACATTGAGAGAATCTGCAGCGAACCAACCATGATGTTCATCGAATTTCTTCCAGCACTTAGAGTCGCCCGGATGTCTCATACAAGAATCTTCTATCGTCCGTTGCTCTCTATGCCATCGCATATCACCTGCTATCTTTGCAGACATAAAGAGACGTTGCAATCTCGGTTTGAAAAGAAAGTGACGCAACACATTTTTAGATATCGCGCGTGACTCGTGTGTATTTGATATCCATCTCGAAGCCTTATATACAGGGCATTCATTAAGAGCGACATTTTCCTTCCAAAATAAGATGTAGTCGTTGGGGCACATATGGATTTTGTGGTACTTGAAGCCCAAACCACGCTCCAAAGACCTTGACTCCTCATATGATTGTGGCAAGTGAGCATTAGGAAAGGTAAACCGCAACAAATCAAGAAGCAATGCAAATGACTTAATTGACCATCCATCGATTGATTTGATGTGTAACAACTTGACAACAAATGATAGTTTTGAAAATTCTGTACACCTGTCAAAAAGCAGACTCGGGCATGCTCTAGTAGCTGGTCAAAAGATGGTGCTGGTGAATCTATAGTTATTGGTGGCATGTTTGGCGCATGAGTGCTATCTTGGGGCACATCAACAAAGGTGCCTGCCCGGATGTCATCCAACATATGCTGCATGTCATCTACGTAATCGTCTTCTTGGATGATATCGTCATCAATATCATCATCACTGACGTACAATGTTGTCTCCTCCTCCCATGAAATATCCACAGGGTGTAATCTGTGTTGATCTCTTTAATAAACAAATGGGTTTCCACCTCAAATATAGGCAGCCATAGATTGTTAAGGCATGCACAACATGGACACCGAATGCGATCCCTTCTACTTGCATGGTTTCGTGCTTGTATGAGCAAATATTTAACGCCTTCGGCGTATGCAGGTGATACAAGCCTATCCGGCTCATTCATCCAATTTTTGTCCATCTAAACAAAGATATGGTGGGAAAGAAAGTTAAATAAGCAGAGACCGTAATTATATAAGCTCGATGAAAAACTCACCATAGGCCAAATGTTGGGATAGGAGAATAAATGTTTAACTTGAAGAGCATTTATGAATGTGGCTAGCTAGGTATCTCAGAAGGTTTCTAGTTAAGATTTTTTTCAAGGATAATTGGCTGACCAAACATAAATATCGTCTTGTTTATGACATTATGTGACTCCATATTCTCCAAAAATTGGTACCGGATAAGTTATCATCTGAATTAACGTGAGTCAAGTTTGATGATGATGCTAGCTATGTAGTCCATAGTTGTCCATATAGTAATTTATTATAAATAAATAAAAATCCCTATATAGTAATTAGAAATACATAATTTAGCACTAACAAATGACAACTCAGATCGAGATGCTAAATTAAGATAATTCATCACATGTCAAGTAAAGGGAGAATACTTGATATGACCATTCAGTCATCCCTTGTACAAAATATTGATATGTATTGATACATATGTATTTATCAATACTGGATAAATAATGTTTGATTGTGATAGTATTAACCATCGATAGGCAACTACATGTCCACCACCTTCACTCTCATATATATATATATATATATATATATAAATATATATATATATATATAAATATATATATATATATATCCATTTGTGTGTGCGTGTGTGTGTATGTATATACACATGATATATATAGACTTACAAACGAACAACATCACCCAAAATAAAAAACCAACTCCAAGAGAATTTGGTAAGTAGAATACATTTGACTTAGAGTGATTATCTAATAATAATCTGTATTTCTTTCCAAACTCAAAAGGTCTAGAATATATAATAATACTAACAACAAAACATCCATCTATGTTTTGAGAATTCATGAAATGGAAAAAAGGATTTGCAGCTGTGTATGGGTATTCGTTGCCTTCAATTCCCAACTAAAAGAGTTTCAGCTCACCCCTGGGTGAAATGGCTCACCAACAAGCCCGTCGGGCTCAGTCAAGTGCTTTTCAATCAAAAGCACTTGACGTCCGTCCTACGATCTACACCCAACAATCCAAGTAATTTTCAGATTAAATCTTAATACCAGAATATAACACAAACAAAATCAATAAAAAAAAAATATACAAATAAAAGCAAAAATATAAGCAAAAATCTTAACTGCATAAACCAACTATATAATTTCAACTACAAAGCACTTTCCTTACACCCTCTTCACTTAGGGAAAATCAACTACAAAGCACAACATCAAACTATTTAACTTCTATCCATACTTAGCATTGAGCCAAACTTTAAAACTCCTCATTTCAAGCATTCTAAATAAATAATTGAAATTGATTCAAATTGCATGTTTGCTGTCCAATAAAGGCCATTGAGTTTTTGACATGAAAGATATATGGATGGAAGCGACAATTGGGATGAATTCCTCCCTTTCATTAAATTTCATGTAGTATTGTATTGAATGATTTATGTAGTGTAGTTTCATTTAAAAAAAAATAGCAATTTGAAAGAAAATGAAAGTGTACTAGTGCACAAAGTAGGCTACCTAGTTATAAGCTTGAGCTCGACTCAGAATCGAACAAAAAATAGCAAGGGCTAAACATCAATCAATACTTAGTTCGATCTAAAAGTTTCCAAAATAAAATAACTTTTACCAAATCTCAACTACATGACATTACGATCAATAAATTGCAAGAAACTGCTTTCAATTTTGCATGCATTATATACTTTGTTGGTATTAGAAACATTAATAGCATATATAACCAAATGCATTTTAATTTTTGTAGGTACATGCATGGTATCTTTTCATTTCCCCAAATGAAAAATTGATTTTAGGGTTCAACTCGAGTTGGAAATTTTGAAGAATAGCTAAAACTGAATTTTTATTTAAACTTCATATAGAGATTACGCATTATATGGCTCTTACATATCTTGAAGATGTTTGCTTTCTGCATTTTAACTGTTAATCAAGTCAAGCAAAAGCCCCGTAACTAAATTGATGGAAACTTGCTGTGTATGAAGAGGCTTATGAAGGTTTATGTTAGTAGGATGGGATGGTTGAGGGGAGGCACTTGTTGAAGGCGAAAGGGGCATACTTAGTATGGTCCTGGAATATGAGCAGTAATAAAAATGTTCATTCAGTTGTAGCCTATGCTGGATTGTGTTTTGTGACTAGTTTTTTTTTTCTTTTTTTTGGGGCTCTAAATATGCCATTCTTAGCCATATCATCCATTGTAGTAGTAAGAACTAAAAATTATTGCGTAATATCAATGTATAATATGTAAGCTAGAATTAATTATATTCTACCCATTCCATGCAGCTAGCATGGATAAGTAGTAGTATTTATATATAGTATATATATCCATGAGATTATATATATATATATATATATTAGAATATAAGTAAGTAGAAAGTGCTTTATTTATTTAAATAATCACACTGAACCCATGTGATTACATGGGTTTATAATCGAAAAAAATGAAACTTAATGGTCAAGTAGAAATGATATATGTCCAGCCTCAATTTATGCATATAATGGCTTTATCTGACGGGTGGATCTGCAGTACTTAGCTTTTGATTGCTTCGGGCTAATAATTCGTACGTACATGATATAATTTTGAAAGTGAAATTAAGTAAAAGCTAGCATAAGTATATATATATATATATATATATATATATATATATAATTATATAAAGCGTAGCTAGCTTGCTTTAAAGTTGTACATTATTAATGAGCACTAAATATGGACATGTTTCAAAGTAACAATTTTCATGAGATCAGACCATGACTACTTCTTCATGATCAACTAATTTAATTGTAAGGCATAATATATATATATATATATATATATTATATAGTACTTAATTATACGTAACATGACTATATAGGTTTATCATGCCGAAGATTTAATATATAATATAATTATAATCAATTTGTAGGAATATTTAATAAAACTAAATAAATAAAGGCAGACACTACCATGCATATATATAATATGTCATTGGTTGAGGTTTCAAGTCAGTTGAAATTCATAATTAATTAACTAATGTTGCTTGCGGTGGATTATTAGGTGCATATATGGCCTCTAATTGAGGTAGACACTGCGTACCATGGATCGATGCTCCTTAATTGAAGGTTGTGTTTTCACCATCCTCTCTCTCTCTCTCACACACACACACACTATATAATATAATATATTCACCCATGCATTTTCCATGCACCTCCAATATCCCTTCTTAATTAGCACCAAAAAAAAAAAAAAAATGCATTTATAATGTTTTTGGTTTTAATGGGTTTTATATTTAACAATTACTGATCCCCTAGCTCTAACTCCTTTCCCTTTCAAATTATGGTTCAAACAAATATAAAAATATATTAGAATTAAAGCATTATGGATGGTACGTATGTTGATCAATCAGTGATAGTTGATTCTGTTTATAAGGTAGTAGTACTGCTTCATATATACATATGTGTACATATATATATATATATATAAAATAAGTTGCGCACCATACGTAATGCATGGACTATATATATATATATATATATATATATATATATATTATAATGTATAAGTTTAGTACTATAAAATAATGTAGTACCAAATCAATTAATTGAAGATACCAGAGATCCCATCATCATCATGATCTCCGTTACATTAATACAATATTGTTTGACAATTAGCTCCAATATGGAAGATAAGATATAATATATATATATATATATATATATATATATCATTATAACTTAGATGATACCGCTCTAAATTATTTTTCCTTTAATAAATTTTAACTTTAAGCAAGATTTTTATTTCTGTTTGATGTATTATATTTTAGTTGATAAATTTAACTCTTTGCTATATATTATTTAGTTTTCATTTAATTAGTAATTACAAAAATGGCCGGGTGGTGGCTTTATAGACTAAATATTAGAAGTAATAATACAAATATGTTGGGATAATTGATTCATATAGTTTAGCTTCATTCTTAAAAGTAATAACACAAATAGCCTAGTACAACTTTATTCTTAAAAGTATATGTTTATAGATCATATACAAAGATAAATGTTTGGTTGATCACAAACAGAAATTACAAATAGTTGTCATACAAACTGAAATACATACCTACTTATATATACACCCCTAATATATATTTATATAGTTTGCTGTGATAAATTAATTAATTGTAAAGCTTTTTATATTGTAAGATAAATTAATCTCTATATGCAGATAATAAGTTAGTGGAATGTAAATCATAAGTAGATCATTTCTCGCCAACATTCCCTAGTTAGCTAGCTTCCCCCAGCCAAAGAATAAAAAGATGGCGGTATTGGTGGATACCTTAAGGCCAGTCAATTCTATATTTCCATGGAATTTTTCAAAACAAGTTTTTATTTGAATATATATATTTATAGCACTTGAATATTAGAGGTTAATTATGCCTCAATATTTAGTACAGAAAATCTCAATAGCTTAAGGTATTGACAAGTATTATAGCACTTGAAAAACCAAGGGAAATTTTTTTTCTGCTCAGCTCATGTAGAACTTGAGTTCCCCCAACTAGCAAGAACATATATATATGAATATTAACTACAAAAAGACAACTATAATGATGATCATATTCGAAATACCCTATACCTAAATTTATACATGCGGGGTTTTTAATTAAAGTTGTGATCTTGATTATGCAGTGAGATTGGGGACAGTACTGTGCTAATAGATGCAAGTGAATTTTCCCCCAAAAGGGGCCAACTGCTAATATCTACAACTTAGACCAGCACATACAGAAAAGGCAGATATACAAAAATTGAACATCAAGGAAGAATATGGGATTGAGATTGACAGTGTAAAAAAATTATTGTACAAACAAAAATTATACCTAAAAGGAAGAACAAGGGAATGAAACCCAAAAAGTTATGCATGAACGTTTCTGTGATAGAAAATTTAGACAAGAAAATATACCTGAAAATGAATATATTCCTTGAAAATCAGACTCGGTCGACAATAAATTAAATGAAGCCCCAAAAACTTAGCTCCAAGCCATATGGAGGCATTGTGCGGTGACTTTCTAGGGGCAAGAAGCGGCTCGAAAATGAAGCGATTAACATTCAAATGAAAGTCGCGTGCAAGCTGGGTTATGAGGAATGTGCATTTGCAGGTGGGTTGTCCATGGAGAAAGAGGAACTAGGGGGAAGGGTGTGGGAAAATGGGACTCCAAAGGTCAACGACGTAGCTACTGCAATGAAGCGTTCGAGTGGCCTTCCATCCGTCACAAACAGCCGTGACCGTTGGCAATCTTAGGTGGAGAAATGGGTTTTCGGTTTTGGTCTGGGTTTCGTCGAACTGGAAATCAAAGAACAAGCGTGGTGGGGGGAAAAAAATTTGGGGAAAGTAAAGATTGTTTTGGCGCCCACAACAAGTTGCGACGAACATTACATCGCCACGATAGTGAAAACCTTTTACAGTGAACAAAGTCGCTGCTAATACATAATAAATCGCTGCAAAAAAAGGAAATAAGTTAAGTTAGAAACAAAATTCGGCATGTGGTATTTAAAACATGCAGCGATTATAAAATCGCTGCAAATAAGTACTATTTGCAGTAATTTTATTTCAAGTGATTATAAAATCACCGGGAAAAAAGGTTTTTCTTGCAGTGGAGGGTGAAAATTAAATTTGCAATTTTATTTTATTTTTTTGTCTTTTTTTAAGAACTAATATTGATTCTATGATCAGATCTGTACAAGAAAACATCAACCAGGGTACGTCGCTGCATGACAACCTACCAGCAGGTCGCTACCTAGTATTAGTCAAATAACAACAAATTTCTGACTCGTTCCATCCCATTACAGAGATAAAGTCAGGTAAAAGAAGAAATTGACTCAGAAGTTAAGAGGCTGCACAAGCCACGTGGTGTCAAAATTGAGCAGAACCAGTACTGGATCATGTAATGCTGTTCACATCATGAGTAGCAAGATAAGCAGCAATTCAACCCAACCAGCTACCCTTCATAGTTCACTCCAAGCCACAACAACCCAATTGGGCCCGACAGCAACAGCAGAAGAAAAACAAGATCTTTCACAACAAGCTCAATGAACAGACGTACGATTTCTTAAGAACATATATATCGATCTAAACACATCTAATCGATCTCTTTCACTAAGATTATAATGAAGGAGATGATGAATAGGAAAACAAAAAGCTAGTTAGGTCGTATGCTCGTGCCTCTATAAAGGGTTCGTGTTGCTCTTATCCGATTGTATATATTACTACTTGCCTGCAGCATTTTACCTCACATTGCCTTTCTTTTCTTTTTCTTCTACCGACTTCTTCTGCATTATTTGTTCTGATCTTCTAATTGGTCGTTTATTTGCACCCCGGAGAAGAGATGAAAAAAGGGGTGGTCCTGTTTTTTCTTTTAGTTGTCTCGTCCATTCAACTACTTCAAGTACATGGGGAGCCGCAAGTACCTTGCTATTTCATTTTCGGAGATTCGTTGGCGGATGATGGCAATAATAACTTGCTCCCAACACTGGCTAAAGCAAATTACGAGCCATATGGTGTTGACTTTCCTGAAGGACCAACTGGAAGGTTCTGCAATGGCAGGACCATCGTTGGATATCCTAGGTTTTGCCCTTTTCTCTCTTGCAGCTCTATCATGGTTTTAGTTAATCTTAGATCCCGGGCGTGGCTTCTGCAATGACAGAACTCCTTATTTCTTTCTGTTTTACTTCGTTTGTTTTTTGTACCCACTTCGTTTAAAGTTAATTTTGTGGCTCAAAATCTATGATAAATGTACTCCAAGAACTTCTAGGGTAATATTATAAGGCTGAGGATATAAATGTACTCCAAGAACTTCTAGGGTAATATTATAAGGCTGAGGATATAAATGTACTCCACGAACTTCTAGATCGATCAATTATTGTTAGAAACTGTTAAAAACAGAAAGGAAAGATGAGAAGCAACTGAGTTAAGAAGAAACTGATTCTCATTGATTGAGTTTTGGTTACACGTGAGTCACATATATATACATTACAAAGGAAAGCAGAAAAGTAAAAAGAAAATACTGAAAAGCAACTTTGATTATATACACAACATCAATTCAGAACTTTCTATGGACAGTATGGTAGATGCAGCTTTATGCATTGTGTTCCTCATGCTTTTCTGAATGCAACTCTGTATTTCCTCAGCTATGGTTCACCTTTACGTGCAGTCACTTTGTTGTTGCTGCTACCTCTTGTACTGCAACATACTTTGTCAACTTTATGCATGTCTTTGAGTGTTGCAATATATCTCAGCCATACTGTGGTTGCTGTCCTTGTGTAGAACCAGATTACATTGTGTTCTGTAAGACTCCCCCTCAAGATGGGCATAGATGTTAATAATTCCCATCTTGGATAGTAGGAACTGAAATGTAGAAGTTGGTAAGGCCTTAGTGAAAATATCTGCCAACTGAAATTTTGAAGACACATGAATAGGTGTGATAATTCCAGCCAAGACCTTTTCTCTAACAAAATGGCAATCTAGTTCTATATGCTTGGTCCTTTCATGAAAAATTGGATTTTTTGTAATGTGGATGGCTGCTTGGTTATCACATAAGAGGGAAGCAGATTGTGCATGGTCAACATTAAATTCCTTTAGCAAACCGAGAAGCCATATGATCTCACAACTTGTAGATGCTAGTGCCCTATATTCTGCCTCAGCTGAAGATCTAGAAACTGTTGCTTGCTTCTTAGATTTCCAGCTTATTAGTGAATCCCCAATGAATATACAGAACCCTGTGACAGATCTTCTTGTCTCGGGACAGGCAGCCCAATCTGAGTCACTATAGGCCCTTAGATGTAAAGCTGATCTTGATGACAAGAAAATGCCTTGACCTATGGATCCCTTAAGGTACTTGAGAATCCTATAGGCTGAGTGCATATGAGATTGTGAGGGTCTGTCCATGAACTGGCTTAGAACACTTACAGCATAGGTTATGTCGGGTCTAGTGATGGTTAAGTAAATTAACCTTCCAATGAGTCTTCTATAAGCTGTGGGATCTTGGAAGATTTCCTCTGTGGTGTGACTCAATTTATGGTTCAGTTCAATAGGTGTAGAAACTGCCTTTGTGCCAAGTAGACCTGAATCTTCTAATATCTCGAGGGTGTACTTCCTTTGACAAAGGTTAATTCCAAGTGAGGATCTAGCAACTTCCAATCCTAGGAAATACTTGAGGGGTCCAAGGTCCTTAATTTTGAACTTGCTGTGAAGGTAAGATTTGAGAGAATCAATTTCTCTTTGAGAGTCACTTCCAACTATGATGTCATCCACATAGACTAAGAGAGCTATAAATCCATTGGGACTGACCTTAGTGAACAAAGAATAGTCAGATTTTGATTGGTGAAATCCAATGGCAGTGAGTGAATTTGAAAACTTTGAGAACCATTGCCTAGATGCTTGTTTAAGTCCATAGAGGGACTTATTTAGTTTGCATACCAAGTTCTCCCCCTCAATCTGCTCACTCTTGATGTGATAGCCTGGAGGTAATTGCATATAGATGTCTTCATTGAGGTCTCCATGAAGAAAGGCATTGTGAACATCCATTTGAGTGAGGGACCAGTTTTTAATGGCTGCTATGGCAAGGAAAACTCGAACTGTGGTGAGCTTGGCAACTGGACTGAAGGTCTCTTGGAAGTCAAATCCTTCTTTTTGGGTGTAACCTTTGGCCACAAGTCTGGCTTTGTGCCTTTCAAGAGAGCCATCTGATTTCAGCTTGGTCTTATAAACATATCTACAACCAATTGCAGTTTTGTTGGGAGGTAAGGTGGTGACAGTCCATGTGTGGTTTTCTTCGAGAGCATGAAGTTCAGCCTTCATGGCATCTTGCCAATGCTTAAACCTGACAGCTTCATTATAGGATTGAGGTTCATGGAGTAATGAAAGGGAAACAGAAAATGACTGATGAGAGGGAGAGAGATTTTTGTAAGTTATGTAATCATGAAGGGGATGATTTGTGGAGGAAGAAAGGAAGGGTTGAGATGCTGCAAGTTGGCAATGATATTGATGAAGATAAGCAGGTTGATTCCTATTTCTGGTGGACCTTCGAAGAGGGAGAGGGTCAGGATGAGGTGAGGAGGCAGGTGCAGGGAGTGTGGGAGCAGTAGGAGAGGGAAGAGTGGAGGTGTCAGCTGGTGAAGAAGGGTCTTCACTAGCTGGTGCAGAAAGTTCTGATGAAGAAGGTTCTTCATCATGGTGGGATTGAGTGAGAGTTTGAGAGGTTTGGGGAAATGAGAAGATGTCATCTGGTGGAGCAGGAGGAAGGACAAGATTATTGGGGAAAGAAGACAAGTCATTATTTGAAAAAGAACCAGATTTGAAAGGGAAAGTGGATTCATAAAAAAATGACATTTCGAGAGATAAAGGTAGAGTGAGATTCAATGTCATATAGCTTATAACCTTTGACATTAGCAGGGTATCCTAAGAAAATGCAAGGTTTAGCTCTATGTTCAAATTTGGTTCTGTTTTGTTTGGGAGTGCTAGCATAAGAGAGACAGCCAAAGACCCTAAGGTGAGAATATGAAGGTGGTGATGAGAAAAGCATCTCATATGGAGATTTGTTGGAGAGGAGAGGTGTGGGGATTCTGTTAATGATGTAGGCTGCTGTTAAGATAGCATCTCCCCAAAATTGGATTGGCAATGATGCTTGAAAGAGAAGGGCTCGGGCAACATTCAAGAGATGTTGGTGTTTTCTCTCAACAACACCATTTTGTTGAGGAGTATATACACATGATGTTTGATGAATGATGCCATACTTTTTGTAAAAATCAGTCATAGCAAATTCAAGTCCATTGTCAGTTCTGATTTGCTTAATGTTTTTGTTGAATTGGGTTTGTATGAGATGGAAGAAAGACTGCATGAGAGATCTTGTGTCTGATTTTAGTCTCATTAGGAAAACCCAAGTAACTCTAGAATAATCATCCACAATTGTTAAAAAATAATGAAATCCTTGAAGAGAAGCATGGGAGTAGGGGCCCCATATATCACAATGTATTAAATCAAAAGGAAATGAACTGCTTGAAACACTTGAAGGGAATGAAAGTTGTTTCTGTTTAGCCAAATGACAAACTGTACAATGAGATTTTTCTTTGGACTTTACATTAGGTACATTAGAATGAATTGAGTTCATTCTTTGAGAGGATAAATGTCCTAATCTGCAGTGCCATAAGTCAAAATCTTGATGTACAGCAGCTTGGTTGGCTTGAGCTAGAGTAGATGGGCTTGAAGGTGGAATATTGGTGCTGTCTGGTGATGAAGACAATAGGTAATAGAGACCAGCATGGACTTTAGCAAGTCCAATCGTCATCCATGAAGAGAGGACCTGAATGAAACAAAGATTGTTTAAGAAAAACAGACAAGTGTCTGGCCTTTGAGTAAGTTTACTGACTGAGATGAGGTTGAAAGCAAATGAGGGAACACATAGGACATCAGTGAGAAGAAGAGAATCTGAGAGTTTAACAGTGCCTATGTGTGTGACTTGAGCTTTTGTACCATTTGGGAGTTGTACAAAAGCTTGAATGCAGCAGGAAGAATTAGTAAAAAATGAGGTGGAGCACACAATATGATCAGTGGCTCCTGTGTCCATGATCCATGGTGTGTAATGAAATGCATCATGCTGATCTTGTGGAAGAACAGTGAATTTATCATGACTTGTGACATTGAAAAGAGAAGGGTTATGAGAGATAGTAGAACTGGAAGAACAATGATGATTACCTGCCATATTGGAGTGAGATGTTGTCGAAGAGGCAGGTTCTGAAATAATTGATGAGGAATGCACAGGTGGTGGCATGAGAGGTTTATTGTGTTCTAAGGTCAACTGAGGGAATTGGGCATTGACAAGAGCCACGAGGTGTTGTGCTTGTGCTTGAGAGAGTTTTAACTGAGAGGTACTTGGTGCAGGAGATGTATGGCTTGCAACAACAGCTTGATCCATAGTGGAACCATCAAGAGCAACCTGGTTTGCAGAGTGAGCAGCAGGTTTTCCAAAAACATTTCCAAACTTGGATTTGGTGAATTTGAAAGTGGGTGGGAACCCTATTAGTCTGTAGCATTTTTCCTTTGTGTGTCCCATCTTCCCACAATGTTCACAAACCAAGTCTGTTTTCTCCTTTTTCTTTGAGAAATTCTGATAAACAAGCAAGGCAGATGGTTCTGTGGTAGGAATAGCTATGTTTCTCGCTTGCCTTGCCTCTCTTCTTGTAAAATAAGTGAAAATGTCTTATCTAGAGAAGGCAAGGGGCTTAACAAGATAATTTGTCCTCTAACAGCATCATAGCTATCATTTAAACCCATTAAAAATTTGAAAACATAGTCCCTCTGTTGAACTTCACCAACATTTCTTAAAGCATCACAAGTACATAAACCACAAGAGCAACAAGGAAGTGGTCTATAGCTATGCAGTTCTTCCCAAATGGCATTAAGTTGGGTGAAGTAGTCACTTACAGAAAGATGCCCTTGAACTATACCACTGAGTTTGTGTTGAAGGTGATAGATCCTAGCTTCATCAGGCTGTGCAAAGCGCTCCTTGAGTTTATCCCATATCTGTTTAGCTGAAGTCATGAAGAACACATTAGAGGCTATGTCCTTGGAAACTGAATTTAAAATCCAAGCAAGCAGAATGTTGTTGCATCGTAACCAAGAAACATAAGAAGGATCTGCAAGGTCAGGAGTGGGAATGGTGCCATCCAAGAATCCTGACTTATTCTTGATTGAAATGGAAAGAAGAAAGGATCTGCTCCAAGAAATGTAGTTGGGGCCAGTCAAAGGTGGTGAAACAATGACAGTGTTTGCATTGTCACTGTGATGCAAGAAAAATGGGCTATTTGGATCTTCTGTTGGAGAAGAAGAAGAGGAAGATGAGGAGGCCATAGGTTCAATGAAAGATGATTAAAAAAAATGAAAAACGAGAAGGTGTTGCAGGAAATTATTCCTGCTCTGATACCATGTTAGAAACTGTTAAAAACAGAAAGGAAAGATGAGAAGCAACTGAGTTAAGAAGAAACTGATTCTCATTGATTGAGTTTTGGTTACACGTGAGTCACATATATATACATTACAAAGGAAAGCAGAAAAGTAAAAAGAAAATACTGAAAAGCAACTTTGATTATATACACAACATCAATTCAGAACTTTCTATGGACAGTATGGTAGATGCAGCTTTATGCATTGTGTTCCTCATGCTTTTCTGAATGCAACTCTGTATTTCCTCAGCTATGGTTCACCTTTACGTGCAGTCACTTTGTTGTTGCTGCTACCTCTTGTACTGCAACATACTTTGTCAACTTTATGCATGTCTTTGAGTGTTGCAATATATCTCAGCCATACTGTGGTTGCTGTCCTTGTGTAGAACCAGATTACATTGTGTTCTGTAAGAATTATATTCTTAGTTTATTTATGAACATAACTTATATTACGGATGTAACTGTAAATTATTCCCTCACACAGCTGAAATGATGGGCTTCGACGACTATATTCCGCCCTTTGCAACTGCTAATGGCACAGAGATACTCAAAGGTGTGAATTATGCATCCGGCGGGGCAGGAATTCTGAATGAAACTGGGCAGACCTCGGTAGTTACTCAATTATATTTTTGTCTTGCACTGTTATTTCGTTACATTCCGTTCTTTGTATCGCCTCTCTGCCAGTCCTCTACGTTGACTTATAAGTATAATGACTCGGACGAATGTGACAAAAATTTCTCAACCAGGGTGCTCGCATCTGCATGGACGAACAGTTGAACAATCACCAAGTTACAGTCTCAAGCATTGTCAGCATGCTAGGAAGCAGTCAGTCAGCAACCGAGTACCTAAACAAGTGTTTCTATTCGGTTGGAATGGGAGATAATGATTACATTAACAACTATTTCCAGCCCGACTATTACCCGTCAAGCCTCCTGTATACTCCAGAGCAATTTGCTAAAGTTCTCATTGAACAATTTTCTCAGCAGATAGAGGTCAGTAATGCTGCTGCAAAATCTTTCTTTATTGCTTTCTTTCCTTTTGAATTACTTCCCTTTTTATGATTATCCCTGATCATCCGATTCTCTCGCTCCCCATTAATTATGTTCTAGACTTTGTACAATTATGGAGCGAGGAAGATTGTATTGTTTGGAGTAGGAATGCTAGGCTGCACTCCGAATGCAATTTCTGTATACGGCACAAATGGCTCGACATGTGTAGAGTTTATGAACTACGAATCCAGCTTCTTCAACGTTGAGCTTAAATCTCTTGTCGATGATCTGAATACTGAGATGCCTGATGCAACTTTTATATACGTGGATGCGGTGAAGTTAGCCGAGGATGTTATCGCTGCGGGTAGATTTCCTTGGACTTTCTTGCTCTGTCAAAATGGCTTAATTTATACTGATCTTAGTAATGGTCTATATATAATTTTGATGTTTTTGCATTTCAGCTTTCAAGGTTACAACTGTTGGGTGCTGTGAAGTAGAGGAATTAACTGGACTGTGCATTCCTAACCAAACTCCATGCCATAATAGGTCGGAATATGCGTTCTTGTTATTCTAAGGGGTGTGATCACCAAACGGTGTACCCCTTAGAATAATATTCTTTAACATGGTGATGGTTCTCATGAGGGGTGATGTTAAAGGAAGTGTCAAGAGACACAACCTTTTGATTTAGTCAAAAGGTTGTGTCACTTCTTAAGGATGTGACTTTTGGGTTACTATTGGTTTACCAATGGTTGTGCCTTTTCACAATAGGATGTGTCACTCCTTAAGGTTGTGACCATTGGGCTACCATTGGTTAACCAATGGATGTGCCCTTTACCAACCGGTGCATGATGGCCTATAAATAGGGGTCATTGGTGCACAAACAAATGCACTCAATTCTCTTTGTTCATCACCAACTTGTGGGACAAATACCCTCACGGGAGTGTCACCATATTGTCGTAATTCCGCTTCTATTTGTTGTTTAATTTCTCTACAGTGGTATCAAGAGCCTGGTCATGTCAGAGGGAATTTTATTGCGCATTACAAAGACGATAAATAGGCAAGTGCTTGGTTTGGCAACCACACTTGCATATTTTAATCATCTTCGTTTGCTTGAAAATCCGAGAGAGAAACTTTTTCAGATCACGGTGGGGGGTTTAGAGTATACTGGTAATCTTCAAAATTTAGTAAATTGTTACTATTTTGAAGAAAATTATTGGTATTATTTTACACAAAGGAATAGTGATTTAAATAGCCCATTTGTCCACAAAGTTACTATTTCGGCCGGTCGCCGGAGCCTCTCACCACCGCCGGACGTCGTCGACCTCGGGAGCACGTCGGAGTCGTCGTCGCCAGCCACCATTTGGTCGGACGGGGCTGAGGAAACCTCACGCAGGGACACTGCAGTGCGCCTGCGTGAGGTTGAAGACAACCCAAGACGAAACGGTGCCGTTTCGTCCAACGGTCATCCCGTTCAAACCATTCCAAGGCTAAACGACAGTGTCGTTCAGCCAACGGAGGTTAATAACGGTAAAAACGACATCGTCGTTTTGCCCGTTTCTGAGCCTCTGGAGCCGAGCCGCAAAGCCGAGCCGATAACCGAGCCGTTGACCGAGCCGCCTCCAGAAGCCGATCTCCAGAACACGGCTTGAACCGGCTAAACCGGTTCACCCGGTTTCCTGAACCGGTTCAGGGCAGAAAATTTCAATCGGGCCGTTCGAGATCATTTCTAGCCCGATTTGGTCCATTCAAAAGCCGTTGTACTCCAAATTTCAAGCCAAATTATTATAAAGCACCTGTTGATCGAAATTACCGCCAGAAATTCTTTGAAAGAGGTGAAACATCAAGGAAAGGCCTTGGATATCCTCGATCGGGGCGTCGCTTTTATTATTCTCCTTATATAAAATATAATAGGAGAATTTCTAGGCTGCCACCTTGGATTAAACCCAAGGATTATTATTATTACTAATTAAGTTTGTAATAATTTTAATTTTTCACAGTTGAACTATTATATTTAAATAGTACACATTTAATATTTCTACATTCTTCTTGTTGATTAATTTTTTAAGGTTTATTTTTCATGGCACCGAAGAAAAGTATTGATCCCTCGGGGATAGAAAAATTGAATGGAAGAAATTTTCGGGCCTGGAAAAGGCATATAACTTTTCTTCTAACCCATGAAAAAACCTTATATACATTAACAACACCAAAGCTATGGGAAGGAAATGTAGAAGATGATGAAAGTGAAAGTGTAAACAGTATTTTAAATATAGATAAATGGATAGAACACAATGCATGGGCAAAAACTTTAATTTTGCATTGCATGAGTGATCACATTATTCCTTTATTTGAAGACTATGAAACTGCTAAAGAAATTATGGATGCAGTTGAAGCAAAGTATGGTTTAAGGTCGGATACTTATATACAGTTATTGTTGGATAAGTATAACCGGACTTGTATGAAAGAGAATGATGATATTGGCGATCATGTACTTCAAATGGAGTTGATGGCGAAAGAATTAAATGATGCCGGTCATCCTCTTAGTGATAAAATGCAAGTTACAACCATACTAAATAGTCTTCCTTCATCTTGAGATCACATTATTACTTCTTTAACACACAGTGGAAATGAAGTAACAATGATATCGCTTCCAGTACTTTTAGTACTTGAATGAGAAAGGATGAAAAGAAGGAATAAAGATGGTGAATCATCCAATTTATTAATGGCTCAAGATAAGCTTTCTACACAGAATAAGATGAAGCCAAAACAGTTCAAGAAAAAGAAATGGTTAAAAAGAAAACAAAATAAACCATTTTCTGGAAACTGTTTTAAGTGTGGAAAGAAGGGTCATTACAAATCACAATGTCCTAACAAAGGAAAAGCACAAGAAAGCAAGGAAATTGTGATGACAATCTCAGAAGTAATGCTAGTGGAACCAGTGACAGATTCATGGTGGGTTGACTCTGCAGCGACAAGACATATATGTAGGAACATAGATATGTTTGTCAAACTTGAAGATAAACAAACTGGAGAGCACAAAGTATATATGGGCAACAATACATATTGCGATATCTTGGGGCAAGGTACATGCAAATTCAAAGTAAATGGTTCCATTATTTTACTTAGTGATGTTCTATATGTACCTAGTATTCGTAGAAATTTAGTATCTGTGCCTGTACTAGATCAAAAAGGCTACACAGTTGAGTTTAAGTCTGGAACCGTTGTAATTAGTAAGGGAAATGTGTCAGTGAAAGGCGTGAAAGATCACAATATGTATGTACTGAATGTTGATATTAATAAAGTAGCTATTTCTGAGTGTTTGAATGTGTCTACTGATTGTTCATATTTATGGCACTTAAGATTAGGCCATATAAATAAAAATAAAATGATCAGAATGTATAAAAGTGGATTAATACCACAAATAAACTCAGATAATTTTGATATATGTGAACCATGTATCAAAGGAAAAATGAGTAGTAAATCTTTTTCAAAAAGTTGGAAATCTACGGATTTACTAGAAATTATACATTCTGATGTGTGTGGACCTTTTAAAACAAAAACTCATAGAGGAATGGAGTACTTTATTACTTTCACTGATGATTATTCAAGATATGGACAAATCTACTTACTCAAGCAGAAATCTGATGCAATTGAGAAATTTAAAGAATTTAAATTAGAAGTAGAAACCCAGTTGGGTAGACCCATTAAAAGTTTGAATAGTGATAGAGGAGGAGAATTTGAAGCTTTAGACAATTTTTGCAAATTGAATTGTATAAGACATATTTATACTATGCCATATAAACCTCAACAAAATGGCATTGCAGAAAGAAGAAATAGAACTCTATTGGATATGGTGCGATCGATGATGGCATATGCTGATCTACCAATACATTTTTGGGGTGAAGCATTATCGACTGCTGCATATATATTAAATAGAGTTGAAACTAAAGCGAAACCTCTTACACCTTACGAATTATGGACGGGACATAAACCAGACTTAAGTAAACTCAAAGTGTGGGGTTGTAAGGCACAAGTGCTTATCCCAAGGCCACTAAGGGATAAATTAAAAAGTAAAACTTGGGAATGCAGGTTTATTGGGTATGTAGAAAACGGAAGTGGCTACAGATTTTATCATTCTGAAAAAGGATTGATAGAAAGTAGGGATGCCGTTTTCTTGGAAAACACGAACCTTGTTACTCCTGCTGATCAAATAGATTTAATAAATGATTTAGAGAATCAACGGATCTCCACAGAATCTGACAATGAAAATAATGATATTATTCAAATCCAGAATAATAAAAGAAAGTCAGATGAAAATCAATCTTCAGGCATTGATGTTGGAGACAGTGGGAGTAAAAGATCCAGAAGACCATCAATATGATGCATGCAACAAAGGAATTCTTGAAATCTAAATTTGAAATGAAAGACATGGGTGAAGCCGCTTATGTTCTTGGTATAAGAATTTCTAGAGATAGAAATTCAAATCTATTGTATTTAGATCAAGAGAAATATCTAGAAAAAGTACTTAAAAGATTTGGTATGGAAAATTGTAAATTTTTAAGTACGCCTGTTTGCAAAGCTCATACTTTAAATAAAAGTATGTGCCCAAAAGATGAGGATGAAATAAGTGAAATGCTTAAAGTTCCCTATGCTCAAGCTGTGGGAAGCCTCATGTATGCAATGACAAGTACCAGACCAGATATTTGTCATGCAGTTGGATTGGTAAGTAGATTTCAATCCAATCCAGGTAAAGAACATTGGCAAGCAGTTAAGCGTATATTGAGATATTTACAAGGTACCAAAAATTTGAAATTGTGCTTTGGAAACAGTGATCTAGAATTAATCGGCTATAGTGATGCTGATTTTGGAAGTGATGTAGATGATAGAAAATCTAGAACTGGATATATATTTCTATTTGGTGGAACAGCAGTTTCTTGGTTAAGTAAGAAACAGGGCTGTGTTGCTAAGTCTACTATGGAAGCAGAATATATTGCTTGTAGTACTGCATTGAGTAATGCGGTGTGGATAAAACGCTTTGTTGAAAGCTTAAATTTGGGTACATCCACAGAACCAATCAATGTGTTTTGTGATAATCAGTCTGCCATTTCTTTGATAAAAAGTGGAACACAGAGTTCCAAGGGAAAACACATTGATGTGCATTATCACTATATTTTAGATATAGTGGAAAGAGGTGAGGTCAATGTTAATTTCGTTTCCTCGACCGAGATGGTAGCAGATCCAATGACCAAAGGTTTTATCTCTGGAGAAATTCAGAAAACATGTAACTAGAATGGGATTGAGAGAAACCTAGGTGAAGCAATCTCATGGTCAGCATGTATAACTCAGCAAATTCTGGGGACGCCTAGAAAATTGGAGTTATAGAGATACCCAAATGAAAATTTTGGTCATTTGTAAAGTCACTGATAAGGTGATCAAGGAAAACCTCAGGAATGGCCTTAGGGTGAGTACTTGATAAAATTTCAGTTGCAGATTGATTAATCAAGTAAAAGGTTGATCATGATAAAGTCGCTGATAAGGTGATTAAGGAAAGACTCAGGTGAGTAAGTACTTAACGAAAATTCAGTGCCATTCACTAAAGTTTTAGTGAAATGTGATTTGATTACTCAAGTAAATGGTTAATCATTTGCAAAGTCGTTGATAAGGTGATTAGGGAAAAACCTCAGGAATAGCCTCTAGAGGAAGTACTTAACGAAAATTCAACGCAGGTCGATACATGTGTTATGTATTCGGCTTAAGTCGTCAATTGTGACAGAGGAATGGATTGTTGATCCAGTCACGGAGAATTGATGCCATTCACTAAAAATTTTTAGTGAAATGTAGTCACCCCTAATATGTGATCAGTGGGAGCACATATGGTAAAGGGTGCGGTCAGATAAGGTAATGACAAAAACGTGTGCACGTAGAGGCTTGTCATGCTCTGACGCCGATTTGCAAGAGTTGCAGATGAGAGTTGAGTAGTGGAAAGCTCATATTGGTACCAAGGTAAAATACTCAACTGGATCATCACCGTTTTGTGTGATCAAGTGGGAGATGTTATTCTAAGGGGTGTGATCACCAAACGGTGTACCCCTTGGAATAATATTCTCTAACATGGTGATGGTTCCCATGAGGGGTGATGTTAAAGGAAGTGTCAAGAGACACAACCTTTTGATTTAGTCAAAAGGTTGTGTCACTTCTTAAGGATGTGACTTTTGGGTTACTATTGGTTCACCAATGGTTGTGCCTTTTCACAATAGGATGTGTCACTCCTTAAGGTTGTGACCTTTGGGCTACCATTGGTTAATCAATGGATGTGCCCTTTACCAACCGGTGCATGATGGCCTATAAATAGGGGTCATTGGTGCACAAACAAATGCACTCAATTCCCTTTGTTCATCACCAACTTGTGGGACAAATACCCTCACGGGAGTGTCACCATATTGTCGTAATTCCGCTTCTATTTGTTATTTAATTTCTCTACAGTTCTGGGACTCTTTCCATCCCAGTGAAGCAGCTAACCTAATTTCTGCAAAAGGAGCATACAGTGTTATCTTCCCATCTGAGTTTTACCCAAGAGATCAAAGTCTTGTGGCTGAGCTTTAATAGCTGGTCGTGTCTGGTAATTGTCCTTGAATCTGAGCACTATCCATGGAAATAAATAAATAAATCATTGTTCTTGAGATTGTTGTGGTTACTTCGGGTGTTTTGCAAATATTCCTACTTTTTCGAATTGCTGCACATCAGTCTGGAAAATCGCAGATAGTTTGCAAATTACTCTTTTTATATATTGTAACTCTGACTTCGATTAAATGGATATGAGAAATGATACTTGAATTGTAATCGTGAATGTGTAGACGTTGTGTAATCATTTTAAAAATAATGAATAAACTCTCTACTCTTTTCAAATATGTACGTAACATCGCTTATTTGGACAATAACTACCTCATGCACTTTATCCTATCGTTCGAAACTGTGATACCCCATATGATATGAATAAAGATAGGTAGTGTACGAGATCCTATATTATTTGGGAATGAGAAGTTATTGCTCTTTATAAGATTCTAATGGAGCTCCAATTATATCATTGACTAGTCCTTTTGGAGTATAGGCCATGTGGTTTGGGTCTTCTATTGGGGCGTTACAAATGGTATCAAAGACAGGTTCCAACCAGAAATGTGGGACTTGAACCGTGTCACCTACAATGAACAGGCCCGACGGGGACGTCGGGAATTTAAGGAGGGTAGATTGTGATACCCCATATGATATGGATAAGGGTAGGTGATGTATGAGATCCCACATTGGTTGGAAAGGAGAAGTTCTTGCTCTTTATAAGATTCTAATGAGACTCTAATTATATCATTGACTAGTCATTTTGAAGTATAGGCCAAGTAGTTTGGGTCTTCTATTGAGACGTTACAGAAACTCTATGGTTGTGCAATTTTATTATAGGATTAACACTGCTATCAAAAGTTTATAATTAGCCCCCTCCGTCAGTCTAGAAGGATGTCACATGTTGAACTTTTTTTTCTTTTTTTTTTTTAAAAAATTAAAATATACGCAAAAATATGTGATGTTAATTCTAAAAGAAATTCGTAAGGACCGAATCTCAAAAAGATGAAGCACGAGGGTTCAATTTATAAATTAGGGAAGCTTCCCTAATTTATAAATTGAACATCAACTGCTTTCTTTTCCCCAACCATAAAGTTTTGGCACATTATGCCAAGGTTGGTCAGATCTTGTTCACATCTAGGTATCACCAAACAAAAATATCATGTTCAATCAGTTTTATATATTTTTTTTCATATTTTACTAATGTGATTGACTGTTTCATTTTTTTATATACACGTGACATGTGTCTATTAATATAATTGATGAAAATATTAAAAAATTGGTTATTTTTCTAATTGACCCAAATGAATTTCTAAACCTATTATTAAAAGGGACCTACACTCCCAGACTCACATTCTCCTGAACCTTCCAAGTGGGGGTTGAAATGGAGTTCCTTTGAATTCCAATTTCCAAATGAAAGGCACCTTTAGATTCGTTTGTTTTTACAACTCTTCTCAACTCATCTCATATAATCATTATAAATTTTTTAAATTTTTATACAAAATAAAATAAATAATTCAACTTTTTCAAATCTCAAAACAAAAATAATATTAAAAAAATATATTGTAATAATATTTTATTCAACTTTTAACTCTAATCTCATCTCATATGCGAAAACAAACAATGCCAAAACACAAAACACAATTTCTCGCTAAAAATATACCCGTAAAACCCAAAAAGCCATCTCAAATATCTCCTTTAGAAATTCACATTAGACAAACTACGTACTTCTAACAAGTGGTTTGGGTTCGGATGGGTTCTCTATAGCATTCTAATTCCATGATTGTTGGGAGGATATCATGAACGTTTTTACCTCTTTTGGGAAGTTTGAAAAAAACCTTAATAAGACTTTTATTGCTCTTTGTAAAAACGAAGTCATTTTTAAAAAAATATTTGGGAAACTGGTATATATGCTACTAATAAAAAAATTGAGAATAAGGGAGTTAGAATCTATATAGGAGAGTTGAGAATTCCTTCCCGTGATCATGTGAATTCCACCATCAACTGCCTTTGGATCAGCACACCAATATCTCTGGCCGATTTCAGATTATATAATTGGTTCTGGGCCTGAAAATGGTCTACATCGTTCTTAGTCCAACTCACTGGTCCATTGCTAAGCCACTCGAATGGAAGGCAATGAATTGATCGGGTGTATCTTATATGGATAATTTTAAATCAGAGAATAGAAAGAAATAATAATAATAATACAACAACTAAAATATAACGGAATCGAATGCTTTATAATAAAATTATTTCATTCTCCTGCTTTATATTAAAATTATTTTATTTGCTTTTAAAGATAAGATGGGATGATATGAATTGAGATGAAAGTTAAAAATTGAATAAAATATTGTTAGAATATATTTTTTTTAATATTATTATTATTGTAAGATTTGAAAAAGTTGAATTGTTTATTTTATTTTATATGAGAATTTGAAAAGTTATAAAGATTAGCAGAGATAATATGAGATGAAATGTGTTGTGAAAACAAACGAGGCAATTCTTCGGTGTAAGAACAAGATCATGATGAGAAAAGGATCGCCCATATCCTTGATCTACGTAAAAAAAACTAAAGCAATTTTGTCATGCCAAGGTACATTAACAGACTTGTAATGTTGAATATCCTCATAGGCACTGTCAACCGAAAATATTTCATCACATGGTTGGGATGACATACAATCTATTGATCGATGAGCCATCAATAATCATATGGACCTTGGTATTCACACACCTAACACAAATCCCTTAATTAATTAACACCTTCTCGATTGAGTCATGCTACAAGTCGATACGACTGGTAGATTTGATGAAAATTCCACAAATTCCGGATGGTGTGATCTCTGTGAATGTTTCTATAGCTAATACAAACTACAAGCACGGTGAAGTGTTTGATGAAAATACGACTGGTAGATTTGGTAAAACTAATGCCGGTAAGGTGTTTGGTAGAATGTGACATTTCGGTTAAGGTTATCTGAGACCAAACATTGTAAACCAAATTTATGTTACCAAATTTATCAAATACAGCTTACTATGCACTGATTGTTGAAGATAAATAATGAAAGGAAAATGAAGAAGGATTGGAGAGGAAAATATTATTCTCATTCCAACTGTAAATCTGTACACATCCTTAGTACATATATCCTTCGAGCAACACCATTTCAGTCAATCAGAAAATAGAAAGAATAACCAACCTATACCTATTCTACATTATTCTAGAATAAAGGCTATCTGTACAAAAAGACAAAAAGAAATGATCCTAACAAACTGTAACACCCCGTATTTTAGTTTATTTTTACTGAAGGATTATTTTTATTTATTCAAAAAATTTATTCTCTTATTTTAAAATTGGTTGGATTTTTAGTGAGTTTATTTTTATGATTTTAATTTGGTGAAAATTATTTTTATGTGCTTCCTTAATATTTATTTATTGTTATGCATTTAAATTGCTTTTCATATTTAATTAATTACTGAGAGATTTAATTATTTCAATTTCACTTTACCATTACGTTTAAATTATTTTATTTAACTTGTGGTTTTGAAATTGTTTCCATTGGATCATTTTTGTGACCCAAGTTATAAGGATTGAACCTCATTTATTTTCCCTCCATTTTTCTTTCCTCTCATTTTCTTTTCTCTTTCTTTTCTTTTTTCCACATTTCTTCCTTCGGTCTCTCCCTCCCGCGCGCGACACTCTCTTTCTCCCTCTCTCCGTCCGTTCTTATTCTCCACCCAGCGCCGCCGTGAGCCGGCGGTGATCGACACTGCCCAGCCCGTTAGCCTCCCTAGCCGCCGGCGACCTCACCCCACCAACCTCAGCTCCACTCGCTACGCCGTTAGCCACCACGAGCCTCTCCAAGCCGCGGCACTCTTTCCGCCGCTGCGCCGCCGTCGCGCCACCATCTTCTCACCACTTCATCATCGACCTCTTAGCAACCCATTAGACCCAACCCTAGCTCCGATCCGTCACCGGTGAAGCACAACTAACCCCATTTCCGATTTGGGTGTTTTTGGTCTTCTACCGCCGCCCACGCCGCCACCCACGGCCAACCTTCACCACCACTAGCTTCACCGACCTCCCTAGGCCCTACCCTATCATTCTTGGGTCTTCGTTTGTCTCCGTTGAAAAGTGGATATTTGAGACGCACGGCCACAGAGCATTTTGCACTGTTACGTTGCTCTGATGTCACTTCTTGCAGCTTCTTGATCCTTCAGAAATTGCTATATAGCGCTGTAAGTATTTCTCCAAAGAACTTTCGTGATTTAAATGTATTTTTACACTAACTCATTTCACTGTATTTGGTTGGACATGCCGGACTGAGTCCGAGGAGTACGGGGGTTGGATGGATTGGTGATTGGAGTTGTTTGTGTGATTGATTGGGTTGATAATTGTTGGTTTGGATATTGTGTTGTTCATGTACATTGCATTTTGCACGCATGATCATGTTTGTAAAGGAAACTGGGTTTTCGTGTATTGCATTCATGTTCATGTGTTTATGAAAAGTGGATTTTCATGTGAGAATGGATTTTGGGTGCGTGTGTATCACGACCCCAAGCCGAGATGGGGCATTATCTCGGTGGAGCTCCTCTGGTTATTCGGGAGTGGAATATACTGAGTAACGTCCCCTGGATTGTCGCTGGGCGACAATGGGATCGGACGTGATGGTCTTGTGCCGACTCTGTGGTCCCTTGCTGTCCAAAACTCTTCTTCAACGAAGACACATGAAACACATCATGAACATCCCCAAAATAGTCCGGCAAGGCAACTCTATATGGAACAAGCCCAACCTTCTCTACAATCTGAAAATGGCCAACATATCTTGGACTAAGTTTTCCTTTCTTACCAAAGTGCTTAACGCCTTTCATATGAGAGACTTTAAGATAAACCCAAGCACCTATTTCAAAGGATAAGTCTCTTCTTCTTGTATCTGTGTAACTCTTCTGGCGACCTTGCGCTTCCACCATTTTAGTCCTTATAAACTGAACTTGATCCTTCATTTCTTGAATTATCTCAGGCCCAAACAATTTGCTCTCACCAACTTCATCCCAACACAAGGGCGATCTACACTTCCTTCCATACAAAGCTTCATACGGGGCCGTCTGAATGGAGGAATGAAAACTGTTATTATAAGAGAACTCAATAAGCGGCAGATGATTATCCCAACTCCCCTGAAATTCCATGACACAAGATTGCAACATATCCTCAGAGTCTGAATAGTACGCTCTGATTGATCGTCTGTTTGAGGGTGATACGCAGTACTAAACTTCAACTTAGTGCCTAAAGCTGCCTGCAAACTCTTCCAAAAATGGGAGGTGAACCGCGGATCCCGATCCGACACGATACTCTTGGGTACTCCATGCAAACACACTATCTCCTTGACCTATAACCGAGTCAACTTACCCAAAGAGTCAGTATTATTAATAGGCAAGAAATGAGCACTCTTGGTCAACCGATCAACAATCACCCAAATTGCGTTCTTCCCACTAGGAGTCCTCGGAAAACCCACAACAAAATCCATAGAAATATCATCCCACTTCAACTCAGGAATAGGGAGAGGTTGAAGTCTACTAGCAGGTCTTTGATGCTCAGCCTTCACTTGACGGCACATGTCACATTTCTCAATAAACAAAGCGATGTCCAACTTCATTCCTTCCCACCAGAAATTTTTCTTTAAATCTCGATACATCTTTGTGCTTCCTGGATGAACTGAATAAGGAGCCACATGAGCTTCTGCCAAAATCCGCTCTTTAAATTCAGAATCTCGAGGAATCACTCTACGATCTCGAAACCGAAGAATACCATCCTTATCCAAGCTGTAATGCAAGGGTCCTCTAGACTTCCTGACTCTTTTCCTGATAGCTAACAATTTAGGATCCCTTCTTTGAAGAGTCTTCAATTCTTCAAAATCCACTACTCGGGCATCCAAGATTGAAGATAACAATTCCTCTTGCTGTGAACTCTCGATAAGAAGTCTCCCCATTCCACAAAGGAGAGAGTCCAAATCTGATGACTCTGCTTCCTCCACTTGTTGAGACTTTCTACTCAAAGCATCAGTGACTAGATTCGCCTTTCCTGGATGATACTTGATCTCACCATTTCTTCCTTCGGTCTCTCCCTCCCGCGCACGACACTCTCTTTCTCCCTCTCTCCGTCCGTTCCTTCTTCTCCACCCAGCACCGCCGTGAGTCGGCGGTGATCGACACCGCCCAGCCCGTTAGCCTCCCTAGCCGCCGGCGACCTCACCCCACAAACCTTAGCTCCATTCGCGCCGCCGTTAGCCACCACGAGCCTCTCCAAGCCGCGGCACTCTTTCGCCGCTGCGCCGCTGCGCCGCCGTCGCGCCACCATTGGCCACCATCTTCTCACCACTTCATCCTCGACCTCTTTGCAACCCATTGGATCCAACCCCAGCTCCGATCCGTCACCAGTGAAGCACAACTAACCCCATTTCCGATTTGGGTGTTTTTGGTCTTCTACCTCTGCCCACGCCGCCACTCACGACCAACCTTCACCACCACTAGTTTCACCGACCTCCCTAGGCCCTACCCTATCATTCTTGGGTCTTCGTTTGACTCCGTTGAAAAGTGGGTATTTGAGACCCAAGGCCACAGTGCATTTTGCACTATTACGTTGCTCTGACGTCACTTCTTGCAGCTTCGTGGTCCTTCGAAAATTGCTATATAGCGCTGTAAGTATTTCTCCAAAGAAATTTCGTGATTTAAATGTATTTTTGCACTAACTCATTTCACTATATTTGGTTGGACATGCCGGACTGAGTCCGAGGAGTATGGGGGTCGGATGGATTGGTGATTGGAGTTATTTGTGTGATTGATTGGGTTGGCAATTGTTGGTTTGGATATTGTGTTGTTCATGTACATTGCATTTTGCACGCATGATCATGTTTGTAAAGGAAACTGGGTTTTCGTGTATTACATTCATGTTCATGTGTTTATGAAAACTGGGTTTTCATGTGAGAATGGATTTTGGGTGTGTGTGTATCATGACCCCAAGCCGAGGATGGGGCATTATCTCGGTGGAGCTCCTGTGGTTACTCGGGAGTGGAATATAGTGAGTAACGTCCTCTGGATTGTCGCTGGGAGACAATGGGATCGGACGAGATGTCTCGTGCCGACTCCGTGGTCCTTCTGCTGGCGGGGACTAGAGGATGTCTAGCCATGAACGCGCTGGGCGCGGAACTGGGCATCGCAACAATTGTTATTTTATTTTATGTTAATTGATGTTATTTAATTCTATTTTATCTTATTGTATTTTTTGTGTTGCTTTTGGTTGAGTTTGGTTTTGTCTGGATTTAAGCGGGGTTGGAGATTGCTCTAAGACAGGAATATGGTGAGACCAAGAAGGCAAGCTGATGTGCCCGAGGATGAGCTACCCAGGGGTGATGGAAATTATGCCATGGCGAGGGCGTTGAATAGGATGACAGAGTTCCTCCAACTTAATTTCCGACCGCCGCAAGGAGATCGAAATAGAGCGGTTGGCCCTTTTCAGATCGTAGAGAAGGTTGGGCTTGTTGCAGATAGAGTTGCCTTGCCGGACTATTTTGGTGATGTTCATGATGTGTTTCATGTGTCTTCGTTGAAGAAGAGTTTTGGACAGCAAGAGCCACGTTTTGTTGACCCTGAACGCATTCAACTTCCACCTAACCTTACATATGAAGTTGCTCCGATGCAGATCGTAGATCAGAAAGAGCAAAGGTTAAGGTCCAAGACAATACCTTTGGTGAAAGTGTCATGGGGTGATCCGTTGGCTCAAGATTTCCCTTGGGAGAGAGAAGCTGACATGAGAGAGCAATATCCTTACTTGTTTGATTGATTGTGACGGTATGTTCTAAAGTCTGCTCTTTGTTGAATCTTGATCCTGTCGTAGCTTTAATGTTTGACCTTGCTAATTTCGAGGACGAAATTTTATTTAAGGGGGGGAGGATGTAACACTCTGTATTTTAGTGTACTTTTACTAAAGGATTATTTTTATTTATTCAAAAAATTTATTCTCTTATTTTAAAATTGGTTGGATTTTTAGTGAGTTTATTTTTATGATTTTAATTTGGTGAAAATTATTTTTATGTGCTTTCTTAATATTTATTTATTGTTATGCATTTAAATTGCTTTTCATATTTAATTAATTACTGCGAGATTTAATTATTTCAATTTCACTTTACCATTACATTTAAATTATTTTATTTAACTTGTGGTTTTGAAATCGTTTCCGTTGGATCATTTTTGTAACCCAAGTTATGAGGATTGGACCTCGTTTATTTTCCCTCCATTTTTCTTTCCTCTCATTTTCTTTTCTCTTTCTTTTCTTTTTTCCTCATTTCTTCCTTCGGTCTCTCCCTCCCGCACGCGAGACTCTCTTTCTCCCTCTCTCCGTCCGTTCGGTGGAGCTCCTCTGGTTACTCGGGAGCGGAATATACTGAGTAACATCCCCTGGATTGTCGCTGGGCGACAATGGGATCGGACGAGATGTTCTCGTGCCGACTCCGTGGTCCTTCTGCTGGCGGGGACTAGAGGATGTCTGGCCATGAACTCGCTGGGCGCGGAACTGGGCATCGCTACGAAGCCAGGACGTGCGGATGATCCCTAGGGAGATACGTGCGGATGATCCCTAGGGAGATCATGGTGCATATGGTAATAATGGATTAATTGGCTATTTTCTGGGAAAATAGTGTGTGTTGGATTTTGTGTAAATCATTTTCTGAGAAAATGTTTTACGGATATTTTGAGCCAAATGGAATTTTGGAATGCGTTGGAAAATAATCATTTTCGGAGAAAATGATGTTTTGAGTAAAATGCATATTTCATCATATGCATGCATGTTGGTTGCATTAATACATTTTCATTACGTGGTTATTTAGGTTATACTTACCTGCGATACCATTTTGTGGTAACGCAGATTTTGATGTAGATGAGGAGGATGAGGGCGAGCCTGAGAAGACGGCTTCGCCTGAGGAGTGATCTGGGATCACTTGCTTAGTTATTTTATTTTACTGTATGTTATTTTAATTTTGGATGACTGTATAACTAATTTTAAACCTTACTGATGTTTAGATTGTATTTAAATTCTGGTACTTAGTTGACTAATCCGCTGCATTATTTTATACACCGTTGCATGTACGCACACACTTGGCACTATCGTTGGGATGCGTGATCGTGTTGTCACTATCCTGGCGTCTCGATTCCCTTGTTTCCTTACATAGGGGTTGGGGGCGCCACAGGTGGTATCAGAGCAGTTCGACTCTGGGTAAAACCACATGTCCCTTAGGAAGTACCATAAATTATTTTATTATTTTAAAATAATTTTTTAAAGGTGTTGTAAGTTACAGTATTTATTAAAAATAAATATGATATATTATGAGTCCCATAATCCACATCACCAGGAGTCACTGCATAGACCCGGGCTTGTACCAATTGTCTCTGGTTGCCCCTTCCACCTCGTCGACCTCCTCGTCCTCCTTGACCTCCTTGAGCTAGACTGGGACACTCACGAGCAAAGTGACCCGGTTGGCCACATCTAAAATGCTGAATTCCCCTTTGGCCGCAGTCGCCCTCATGGGCTCTATTGCACCTGTTACAAACTGGGGCTCAGCCAACAGCACGAACACCAGAGGTTGTCTGCGAATGGGCACCAGTCCTTTGCATGAACTTATGCGGCGACCCAGAACTACTTGCTTCACCAACATAACTCCGTCTCTTCTGACCTGGAGGGGAGCCTACCCCAAAACTATTTTCCCGCTCTGCCATACTTGCCAAATCCACCAACTTCTGAAATTCCATAATCTAAAGACAGGCTACTTGTCTACGTACCTCGTGGTGCAGGCCCTCTTGGAAACGCTCAACCCGTAATTCCTCAGTAGCAATAAGGTGAGGAGCGAACCGTCCAAGCTCTATAAATTTCCTTGCATATTGCTCGACAGTCGTGTCTCCCTGAACCAAATTATTGAACTCTCGAGCCTTTTGCCATCTCACCGAAACAGGGAAGTATCGGTCATCAAATTCTTTCTTAAAACGCTGCCAAGACACAGCAGCCAAGGATCCCAACTCCATTTCTAGGAGTGGCCGCTTGGTCTCCCACCAGTTTGTCACTTCACCTTGCAGCATATGCGTAGTGGGTGCTTGGCCATGAACGCGCTGGGCGCGGAACTGGGCATCGCTACGAAGCCAGGACGTGCAGATGATCCCTAGGGGAGATCATGGTGCATATGATAATAATGGATTAATTGGCTATTTTTTGGGAAAATAGTGTGTGTTGGATTTTGTGTAAATCATTTTCTGGAAAAATGTTTTACGGATATTTTGGGCCAAATGGAATTTTGGCGTGTGTTGGAAAATAATCATTTTCGGGAAAAATGATGTTTTGAGGAAAATGCATATTTCATCATATGCATGCATGTTAGTTGCATTAATGCATTTTCATTACGTGGTTATTTGGGTTATACTTACTTGCGGTACTATTTTGTGGTAACGTAGATTTTGATGCAGATGAGGAGGAAGAAGGCGAGCCTGAGGAGACGGCTCCACCTGACGAGTGATCTGGGATCACTTGCTTAGTTATTTTATTTTACTGTATGGTATTTTAATTTTGGATGACTATATAACTACTTTTAAACCTTATTGATGTTTAGATTGTATTTAAATTCTGGTACTTAGTTGACTAATCCGCTGTGTTATTTTGTACACCGTTGCATGTACACACACTTGGCACTATCGTTAGGATGCATGACCGTGTTGTCACCGTCCTGGCGTCTCGATTTCCGTGTTTCCTTACATGGGGTTCGGGGGCGCCACACAAACTATACTGAGCTAGAGGGATATTCCTCTGTTTTATCAGAGTGCATGTAGAGCAGCTTCTCATTGGTGGAGGCTTGATTCCTTCTTTGTTGAGACTCCCCCTCAAGATGGGCATATATGTTCAGAATGCCCATCTTGGACAATAAAATTTGAAATTGTGCTGTGGACAAAGCCTTCGTGAAGATATCCGTCAACTGAAACTTAGAGCTAACATGAACTAGAGCAATCGCACCAGCAGCTACCCATTCTCGAATAAAATGGAAATCTATCTCTATGTGCTTTGTTCTTTCATGAAAAATGGTGTTCTTGGTAAGATGAATAGTAGCTTGATTGTCACAATATAGCAGTGCTGGCTGTTTGTGCTGTATATTGAAGTCTTTGAAAAGTGTAATTAACCAAACAACTTCACAACAAGTGTAAGCAAGTGCTTGATACTCTGCCTCAGCAGAAGATCGAGATATCGTTGCCTGTTTCTTGGATTTCCAACTCACTAAAGAGTCCCCAAGAAAGACACAAAAACCAGTGACTGACCTTCGAGTTTCAGGACATGCTGCCCAATCTGAATCACTATATACTTTAAGGTGTAAAGAAGAACTAGCTGAAAAGAAGAGACCTTGACCAATTGAACCTTTTAGATACCTCAGAACTCGGTGAGCATGGTGCAAATGAATCTGAGCTAGTTTGTCCACGAATTGGCTGAGAACACTCACGGCATAAGTGATATCTGGTCTACTACTTGTTAAGTAGATAAGCCTACCAATCAGCCTTCGATAGCTTGTAACATCTGTCAACATATCAGTAGAAGAGTGTGCAAGTTTATGATTTGATTCAATTGGAGTACAAGCTGGTTTACAACCAAGTAATCCAACATCTTCTAAGATTTCCAATGTATACTTTCCCTGACACATGTGGATCCCAGCTGCTGTTCTTGCAACTTCTATCCCCAAGAAAAACTTCAAGACCCCAAGATCCTTAATCTTGAACTGACTGTGCAGAAATTCCTTGACATTTTTTATGGTGACTAAATTGTTGCTTCCCACAATTATGTCGTCAACATAAACTAAAAGAGCTGTAAAACCATGTTGATCATTCTTAGTGAATAGAGAGTAATCAGATTTTGATTGGTGAAAGCCAAACGAGAGCAAAGCAATAGTGAACTTTGAGTTCCACTGCCTAGACCAGCTTTTCTTGTTGTTGAGACTCCCCCTAAGCCACATAACCCGGTGGCAAATCCATATATATTTCTTCATCAAGGTCCCCATTCAAAAAGGCATTGTGCACATCAAGTTGGGCCAAGTGCCAGTTATTAACAGCTGCCATTGCAAGAAAGAGTCTAACTGTGGTCAGTTTTGCCACTGGACTGAATGTCTCTTGGTAGTCAAAACCCTCTCTTTGAGTGTACCCCTTTGCAGCCAACTGTTTGAGTGTACCCCTTTGCAGCCATCAGATTTTAACTTTACCTTATATAGATATTTACAGCCAACTGTTTTCGTTCCAAGAGGTAAAGTAGTGATGGACCAAGTGCTATTGGCTTCACGGGCATCAATTTCAGACCTCATGGCAGCTTTCCAATGATCAGAGGCCACAGCCTCTTCTTATGACTTGGGTTCATGGGTTAGTGGGAGGGATAATGCATATGCTCGATGAGATGATGATAAATGATCATATGTGATGTGATTGGTAAGAGGATATGGAGTGGAGAAATTGGATGATGTATGAAAAGGGGCCTGAGAAACAAGATTACAATGATAATCTTGTAAATGGGATGGAGTATTTCTCAGTCGATTTGATCTCCTTGAAACAATGGCTGGATTTTGCTCTACAGCTGGAGCAGGTGTGGGAGAATCAGATTCTGGTGTTGTGAGGTTTGAATCAATTAAAGGAGGATTAGAAGGAAGATGAGAGGGAGCTGGAGGTTGTACAGACTGGTCTGAAAAAGTGGTGGAGGAATCAGTTGTGATTAGAGGAGAATGAAAGTTTGACAATGCAGGTGGAATAACAAAATCAAACTGAGAGGAAGATTGAATAGAATTTGAGGAAAGAGAAGGGAAGGTGGACTCAATAAAGGTAATGTCTCGTGAAATGAATGTGGTATGGTTATCTAAACTATAGACTCTATACCCTTTGACACCAGCGGGGTAACCTATAAAAATGCACATCATAGCTCTAGGGTCAAATTTGGTTCTGTTATGTTTAAGGGTTGACACAAAGCAAAGGCACCCAAAGACTCTCAAATGGGTATAGGAAGGTGGTGAGGCAAAAAAAATCTCATAGGGAGACTTGTTGTTTAAGAGAGGAGTGGGAGTTCTATTTATGAGATAAGTTGCTGTCAAGATGGCGTCTCCCCAAAACTTTGTTGGAAGAGAAACTTGAAAAAGAAGTGCTCGGGCAACGTTAAGAAGATGCTGATGTTTTCTCTCCACAACTCCATTTTGTTGTGGAGTGTAAACACAAGATTTTTGATGTTGAATGCCATGAGAATTATAAAAAATAGGCATGTGAAATTCCATTCCCTTACCTGTCCTTATTTTCTTTATTTTGGAATTGAATTGAGTTTGTGCCATGAGAATGAAATTCTGTAGAAGTTCTTTAGTTTCAAATTTGAATTTCATTAGAAACACCCAAGTTACTCGACTATGATCATCGACAATGGTGAGAAAATTGTGATGGCCTTGTAGAGATGATTGAGAGTAAGATCCCCAAATGTTGCAATGGATTAAATCAAAATTGGAAAAAGTGCAAGAACTGCTTGATTGAAAGGAAGTTCGTTTCTGTTTTGCTAAGTGACAAACATTACAATCTGAAGAAGCATTACATTTAGCATCAAAAGAAATAGACTAAATTGATCTAAGTTTCTGATCAGATAAATGCCCTAGTCTAAGATGCCAAAGGTTGAAATCTTGTTGTGTCACGGCACTGCAGAAGCGAGGATTGGAGGAAAGAGGAAAAACTTTCAAGTTGTTAGAAGTTGCTTGATTGATAGCTTTGTTTTGGAGGGTGCTGGGAAGAAGGAAATAAAGGCCACACTGGATTTTAGCAAGCCCAATCGTCGTCCATGAAGATAGAACCTGTATGAAACAAAATTGACCCAAGAAAACAAGACATAGAGAGGATTCATGAGTGAGCTTGCCAACTGAAAGGAGGTTAAAGGAAAAAGAAGGTACGCAAAGGACACCAGTGAGTATAACGTTGTTTGAGAGGTGCACGGTGCCAATGTGAGTTGCTTCAACATGAGATCCATTTCGTAATTTGAAAAATGACTTGGTGAAGCAAGTGATAGAGCTAAAGAATGAGGTGGAACAGACCATATGGTCTGTAGCACCAATATTGACAATCCAAGGTACATTGGCAATACTAGGAAAAGATTTATGCATAACAGACAAGCAATTGTGTTGATGAGTATCAAAAACAGATGCACTATGATCAATAGAAATGTGAGTGGGAAAGGGAATTATACCAGCCATGTTGGAGTATGCAACAGGGGAAGGATTATTTTCAGTGGACAATTTTTTAGGCTGAGTAGTGGTCTGAACAGAACCTGAGTCATTAAAAGTGAGCTGAGACATCTGTCCATTGATTAGAGCCATGAGTTTCTGAATCTGATTCTGGGATAAGTTCAATTGAGGATTCTCCTGTATTCCCTTTTTTTGATTTTGAGAAGAAACCTGGTTTGCTGAATGTGGAGAAAAAAAATTCCCACTACAATGGTTCTGCTTAGCTTTAGTGAACTTAAAATTTGGTGGGAATCCTATAAGCCTATAGCATTTTTCCTTAGTATGTCCAAGCTTCCCACAATGAAAACAGCTAAGATCATATTTCTCTTTTCTTTTTGCTTGATTACTATAGACTGCTAGTGCTGAAGCCTCAGGAGAAGACACTGTCAAATTTCTGGTCTGTCTTTGTCTTTCCTCCTATAAAACTAGGGAAAAAGCCTTGTCTAGAGAAGGCATAGGACTCATCAAAATTATCTGACCTCTAATGTGTTCATATGAATCATTTAATCCCATATGAAACTTAAATACATAATCTGTCTCTTGAACATCACCAACTGATTTAAGGGCTTGGCAAGTACATAAACCACATGAGCAACATGGGACAGGCCTATAGTTATGCATTTCTTCCCGAATCTCATTAAGTTGAGTGAAATACTCACTTACAGTTTGGTTCCCTTGCAAAGTAGAGCTGAGTTGTTGCTGGAGTTGATAGATGCGCACGTTATCAGGCTGAGCGAAACGGGTTTTCAGCTTTTCCCACACTTCCTTTGCCGAGTTGATGTAGAGCACGTTTGATGCTATCTCCTTCAAAATCGAGTCGAGTAACCAAGATAAAATAAGGTTGTTGCAACGCAACCAGGGGATATACAAAGTGTCAGTCAGATTTGGTGTAGGTACGCTTCCATCAAGAAAGCCTAGCTTGTTTTTTATAGAGATGGCCAAGGTAAATGATCGATTTCATGAGAGATCATTTTGGCCAGAAAGAGGTGGAACAATCATCACAGTGTTGGCATTGTCACTGTAATGTGAATAGAAATGACTCTTTGGATCTTCAGAGGGTGAGACGTTCGTGGATTTCGTCATTGTGAAGAAATGAAATGAGAGCTATAATGCAGTGAAGCTGTATGAAGAAATGACTGAAAAAAAAATGAAGGACCTCAGTTTTCGGAACCTGGGGTCTCTGATACCATGTTGAAGATAAAGAATGAAAGGAAAACGAAGAAGGATTGGAGAGGAAAATATTATTCTCATTCCATCTGTAAATCTGTGCACATCCTCAGTACATATATCCTTCGAGCAACACCATTTTAGCCAATCAGAAAATAGAAAGAATAACCAACCTAGACCTATTCTACATTATTCTAGAATAAAGGCTATCTGTACAAAAAGACAAAAAGAAACGATCCTAACAAACTATGCTGAGCTAGAGGGATATTCCTCTGTTTTATCAAAGTGTGTGTAGAGCAGCTTCTCATTGGTGGAGGCTTGATTCCTTCTTTGTTGAGACTGATTACGCAAATTTATGTTACCATGCAAGAGATCATCATATTGTTAAAGACAAAACCAAACTAGCGATAAAAAAATATGTTGCTGGTACGCACGTCGACATAGAGTAGTTGATCTTGGTGAATGCGTAAACATTGAGAAAAGATATCCAATATCTCTAATGGCAAACTTAGGAGTATTAATATGACTGTCTACAATACCACTACTTTGCAACATCGCAACCTCGATCTGTTTGGTGTCACATTCACATATTGGATACACTTCCATGGAAAACAAAAGCAGCAGCAGTACTTACCATGGTCCCTCGAGCTAGCTTATAATTAAATGCATAGAAATAGTAAGAAAATATGTGTTAAGATGAATATTTCAGATGATTTCATGTGAAAAAGTACTATATATGGACCAAATACCCTTTTTTGTAAGTAATTAAATCTCTGTATAAGCATCTTTCAACTATATATGTGAATGGGCCAATAGTTTGAGCAAAAGTGCCATGAATGAAACATGATGCATCTCATACGTACGCATGCAAAACGTACGATATAAATGGTTATTGACAAAGATGAAGAAGAAAATGTTAGTGAATAATAAGATCCTTACACTAATTGAAGCGCCATATGGTCTTGGCCGCGTGGGAACTGTACTTGATTGGGCTGCAATGAATCTACTTGGAAATAGTCTCGAGAATCAAATGGCTGAGAGTGCAAGAGCTCATAGTTTCCCACTCCTGCAGGCATCCCATTCAAGTTTTGCTGGCTTCTCTCATTGTCGGCTATCTATACCATCCACACAAAATCCCGATACACACCACCATTGGTATTACAATTGTGCATGCTCTGTGTGTGTATATATGTGTGTAGAATGAGAGGTCTAGAGAGAGAGAGAGAGAGAGAGAGAGACCTTTGCACGGAGAAGCTGGTTATTATTATACAAGTCAACTTCCTGCAAATTAAATATAGGCAATTTAAGAATATTAAAGTTTGAGTATGACAACAACATTCAGCAGCTAACAAAAGTTTTACTAGCTTTTTGGTATGACCAAAGTGAATAACTTGATCTTTGACAAATTATATCATTTATTGAAACATGAAAATATTTTAAAAAAAAAATTCAAAATAGATAATATGTACACAAATTCTTTGCCGAACAGGTAAAAAGAAAAAAAATACACTTAGCGACAATAAAACGATGATTCTAATAGGAATTAATTAATATTGTTACTCATGATGCTATCTTCTAACATAAACATACAATCTCTCTAAGAGTAACGCTACGGCCATCGTTGAGAGCTCCCGTTAGTGTATTTTATGTGTTTTTTTTATATATACATTTTTTAACACTTTTAAAATATTTTTGAAAATTAAAAAAAAATTACAATATCATTAAAAAATACTTCCTTAATCATGAAGTACAAAAAAAACAAAAACCCTACGGGAGCTCCCAGCAGGAAGACTAGTATTAATGTTCATCGATCCCTCTAAATAGTTAACCACTTTATAACCCTCAGTGTGGAAGGAAAATCCACCGTTCATGCTCTTTTCTCAACCCTCATTAATTTGCAATTGACAACCGTTATTGGATCGAGAAATGTAGCCTTTGGTAAAAACGATCGAATTAGGGCATCTTTCGTTGTCAGGTTGACACTTCATGCAAGTGTAGTACGTACTCTAGCTATGATATTTGAGAAATATGAATAGTCCAAGGAAAAAGATTATAATTTGATCATAATTTTGTCTTCAAGATAGATAATGCATTTTGTGATTATCAGGATAATTAAATTTCTCGGAAAAGTAACTGGGGCTCTCCCGTTGTTAAGTGTTTTTCTTCATGATGTGCATTTAATTACCCCTTAACCTCGTCCATGGTACTGTACTTGTGTAGTGGCATTAATATCTCTATATATCATGTTAGCTTGCTAGAAAATATTGTTTCTAGAGCTGGCCCTCATCTAGTACTACTGTTAGCCAGAAGCACTTTCTTTCTGTTTTTATATATTGTGTTTGAATTCCTGGATGATTATCAAAGGCTTAAATCATGCCAGATTGAGTTGTATTAGAAGTTGAATGGGGTTGTTGATGGTGGTGTTCGCTAATACATGTAATTGAGTTTTTTTTTAATTGTTTGTATTGCAAATTGATACTGTTGAACTGAAATTTCTAGCTAGCTAGCCCCTTTTTAGCTGTTCATATTTATATTTTACTTTTCTGTACGTTGATGCAAGGTGCATTATGGTTCTTGAGACGTTTCAACGTACGTATTATTCAATAAAAAATATGTATACCAGTGCCATTGAGAAGTAATTATAACCTGATGTTATCAATCCTGAGGTGCATTTTGGTCGTGGAAATATGGATTTTTGCTGTTATTTTATGTGGAAGAGAAATATAATTAAAAGTTGAGAACAGGCTTTCAAATTTGCACCTTGATTAATTTGTATTACTCTCTAATTATTTGGTTTTGATTAATATTATGCGTCGATATATCGTGCCACATCGTAGACTTAACATGAATATTGTTGTAAACTTGTGTTGTAATCATATTAGTGTTGCTTGTTACATTTGTTAATGCATCTTGATAATTGCATTTTGTGCTTTATTGTCTTAGTATATTGATGCACTTGTTATGTTAATGCTATAGTTGCATCTTGTTACATTAATTAGGTGTCTTACATGATGTGTGTTAGAATAATAGAATTGTGAAACTTTCCTCCGGACTTTTCATTATGCCAACAGTGGTCTATATATAGACTTTTACAAGAGAGAGAGGAAAGAATAAGTTTGTTATACAATAGTAGAGAAATAACATAATGCAATACAATTCGTAAAGTGCTATTCTAAGTGCTGTGGTTGCTTTGTTGTTGGTGCAGTGCCTCTTTGGTGTTTATCTTGATGATCAGTAGAGGCACATAGGTTAATATGCCCCCTCGAGTCCAAGGGGGTGTTAACCAAATTGAGACGAGTCACAAAGCTGAGGACCTAGTCAGCAACGATCGGCTTGGTTAGGACATCTGCCAGTTGTTCTTTTGAGCTGTAGAAGGCAATTTTTAAAGTGTTTCATGCAACAGGATCTCTGACGAAGTGATAGTCAATATCCATGTGTTTTGTCTTGGAATGATCGACAGGAATTGCACATAGATAAGTTGTTCCAAGATTATCACACCAAAGGGTGGGGGTTGGATGCAATGGAAGATTGAGTTCTCGAAGTAAGGTTTGAAGCCACAATAGTTCAGCAGCAGTGGAAGCTAAGGATTTGTACTCAGATTCTATGGAGGTTCGGGCAACTGTTTTCTTCTTTTTGGAGCACCACGAGATCAGATGTTTACCAAGAAAATACAAAATCCTCCAGTAGATCTTTTGTCATTTGGGCATCCTCCCGAATCAGCGTCAGAATAAGCTTGCAAAGTGAAATTTGATTGGGAAGCAAAGAAGAGTCCTTTGTTGATTGTACCCTTGAGATATCTTAGAATTCGTTTGAGAGCAGCTCAGTGTGAGGTTTTTAGTGTGTGCATAAATTGGCAAATTTTGTTTACTGCAAATGATATATCGGGTCTAGTGAAGGAAAGGTACTGAAGACCTCATACTAGGCTCCAATACAGGGAGGGATCATCAAAGTCAGAAGTGTCATATTTGGATGGCTTGGTGGAAGAGGCCATTGGGGATGTCATGGGTTTTGCTTGTAGCATATTGCTACGGGACAGAAGGTGGTTGATGTATTTTCTTTGAGAAAGAAACAAACCATTCACAATATAATCAATCTCAAGGGCTAGGAAGAATGAAAGTTTGCCCAAATCACATACAAGAAAGGCTATGCTCATATCATGAATTAAGGCATCAATGGCAGAGGTGTTTGATGCAGTGACGACAATGTCGTCAGCATAAACAAGGAGAAAAATATGAGTGTTACCTTGATTGAGCATGAAAAGTGACTGGTCAACTTTGGATGGGAAGAATCCATACTCTGATAACCAAGAACTGAGTTGGACGAACCAGGCTCGTGGTGCTTGCTTAAGCCCTTACAGAGCTTTGGACAACTTGCACACATAAGTGGGATGTTCTGCACTCACGAATCCTTGAGGCTGCTGCATGAAGCTATATCAGTTAGGGTTCCATGGAGAAAGGCATTCTCAATGTCGAGTTGCCGCAATGGATAGAACTAGATGAATTGTTGTTGGCTTCACTATGGGACTGAAAGTCTCGTGATAATCCACGCCAGGCTGTTGAGAAAGCCCTTGGCAACCGATCGGGCTTTACGGCATTGGAAGGAGCCATCTGCGTTTGTTTTGGTGTGAAAAACCCAACGGATATTGGAGTTCGAAATAGGTGGAACCGGAGTCCAAGTTTGGTAGGATGCCACTCAAAAAATTTTGAGACCACTGAATAACTCGAAGGGTCATCCGGAGCTATGATGCTGGTGGTGAGACAATGTCGGGATGGGTATGGTATAGTACCATCGGTGAAGATTTTGGGTCAAGAGGAGAGAGTTTGTGCGCTAGTTATGATCGGAGATTTGGGTAGGATAAGAATTAGGGAAGGACGCTCAGGTGGGGAAGGAGATGAGGTGTTTGATGTGGTTAGGGTTCGGGAGGTTGAAGAAGAACGTTGGGAATGGGTAGTGTTTTGTGAGCTTGGGCTAAACGGAAAGGAAGAGAATGGAGTAAGGTTTCGTGGACCTGTGTCGAGAAGAGAGGGAATTGGTTGGGACGTAAAAGAGTGGATAGGTGGAACTAGGCCTAAAATGGAGGAGGGAAATATGGTAAGTGTAGTGGAGAATGAGTTGTGGCACGAAAGAGATTTGCTGGGCTGTTTTTGAGTTATAGGAAAAACAGACTCATGGAAGGTGACATCTCGGGAGATATACATTTTGTTGTTTTGAATGTCAAGACATTTGCAGCCCTTGTGGGCTGTGTTGTAACCTAAGAAGAGACATGGAGTGGATCGATAGTGTAGTTTATTTGAAAGGTAGGGGCGAAGGTTAGGAAAACATTGACACCCAAAGACTCTTAGAGAATTATAGTCAGGATCGGTTTTATAAGCCATAGAGAAAGGAGATTTGTTATTGAGAGTTGGAGTTCACTACAACATAACCCAACATTTGCTGCGTTTTTATTTTCCCATAGCTGGATTTGGTCGCCAATGTGCACCACCTCATGAGCATCGAATGCTATTCCATCGCCTAAGGAGGTCGTTGGGAATTTTTTTTTTTTGGGGCGAAATGCTAACTGCTTCTACGGCACTATTCCTAACTATTGAGTGTTTATATTATTTGCTACGGTCTAGTGTGGCCGCAATTAAGTCCATCACTAGTTGTGAAATTGCGGCGTCTATAATAATGCCATTAAAAATCAATCGCTGTGATTTCCCATGCGGCCAACAAAATCGACGCAATAACTTTAAGCTTCAGCGGCGACGTTCTATTCGCAAGGGTACAAGGTGTTATTGCGGAGATATGCTGATCGCTGCAATAATAGTAGTTGCTGTGTTTATGTATGCGTTATGGCCATTGTAAGATTCGGTTCCTTAGTGGCGAAAACAGATGCGCCGCCATAGATTTTTTACTTCAGATGAACCGAACTGGACAAAGCACAGCAAACATTTCCCCTAATATCTCCCCTGCTGTGCCGAAGAATCTCTCTCGACGAGTTGCTGCTCCGCCACTCATGGCCAAGTTAGCATGTACTGTGTCGTAGTCTCCTTGTCGGCATATGAACAATCCGATGTCGCTAATTACTCTCTTCGTTGAGTCTGGTATTTTTATGGGTTTCGGCCTCCCTCTCTCTCTCTCTCTCTCTCTCTCTCTATGACTTTCTGACCTTTGTCTCCCTAGGCTTCCCCACCGAGATTTGGCTTCCCCACCATGTCTCCTAGCTTTCCCTACCTGGATTCGGCTTCCCCACCGAATTAGCTCATGCCTTTTTGTTTACAAACTACAAATTTTGTAAACTACAAATTAATTGAAAATTTAACAATTATCAAACCCCCATTTGAAATTATTTACTTGTTGTATTTTCTTTTCATTTTAAGTTGCTATGAGTTGGTTGAGATTTTCAGTGATTATTGTATAAAACCAAGTACTGGCAGTGCAGTAATTCTATGTTTGCTCAAGATGGACATGGTGATTAGTTAATAACTGGGGCTAGTATGTCTATTGCATCTCTATCTTTATGGAATTGCTTCTTGTTCTTTGACTCCATGCAAAAAAGTAGAACTGCTGTTTGATAAGTTAAGCATCTCTTTATTTGCTAAATTTTTGGGGATCCAATTTTTTTATTCAAAGTGAGTTTATATTTGTGTTGAGAAGATGCCAAAACATTGATACCCATAGGTTGTCATGACAGGGGAATACCACTAGATTATTCCCTGTTTCAAACTTTTTAGAATATCATTCAAGTATCATATTCTTAAATCTATAAAATTAATGTTTATCTTAGTTTGTTATTTGTTGTTGTTTTGATGGATCAATGTTATTTGGCCCGGTTTAATAGGTGATACGATATATATACTACTATAAACATGTTTTAACTTTTGGCTCATACCAACATAATAGCTTATGAAACAATATGAATATTAACGTAAAGAAGGCATTGGAACCTGAGCTTAATTATACATGACAAATCCTTGTACTAGTAGTTTGAGAGAGATCAAAGGGGTCCAAGGCAGTTGGACAAGCAATAAGACTAGGAGCCCCACTCATGATATATTATATAACACTAACCCTGCATAGCTTAACATGTTAGAGAAAGCATTAGTCATGATTTTAACACTTCTTTTCTATATATGAGATTGAAGGACTTCTCTGTTGTCGTGTTCAATTATTAGATTTGTCCATTGTTTATATCCTCTTAACGTAAAGTTTTTTATGTGGCGTGTTAGAGAACTTTTCTTGCTTTGCTTCTTATATATATGTTTTTGGCATGTGAGAGTCACATACAAAATTAATGACCACGTACAAAAAATACTTTCTCAATAATATTCAAAAATATGTATTTCTTTGTTCTTATATTGTTTAATTAATCATTTTAGCAACCTAGCTCAATTATTTCATTGATTTGCTTATGGAGGTATCATTCATTTCGCTTAATTGATTGAGATGAAAAATGGACAAGAATTGGATGCACGTGGCAAACAGGTTTACCTCATGTGAATACAGTGAAGGGATAGATAATCTCCTCACCATGGAAAAAGCCCATGCACCTGGACAAACTACCATCAGGTGTCGATGTCGGAGATGCCATAATAACCTATTCCTACCATTCATTGAAATTAAAGATCATCTATTTACGATAGGTATTGATCCAAGTTATACACATTAGATATTCCATGGAGAGGGTGACAGTTTGCATGTGAATTCGTCTGACTCTGATGAAGATACTAGTGGTGAATCTAATAATTTCATTGATGATATAGATGAGATGATTGACGACACCCAGGCTGCATCATTCTTTGACCATGTGCTCGGTGAACATGACAGTACTTCAGAGCCCACCATGAGTGATCGGCAATTGAAAAAACATTTGCTTAATTGTTTGACAATGCAAGACGTCCACTTTATCCAACTTGCGAGAAGCTTTCTAAGCTCTCATTTATAGTCAAGTTGCTTCATATCAAAACTGTTGGGGTGGACTATCAAGTCATTTAACATGGTTTTACAATTGTTAAAGGCTGCTTTTCCAGATATTCAGATACCTAGCTCAGACCACGAGGCCCGACACTTGGAACGTGGCTTAGGTTTTAGTTATATAAGGATAGAAGCTTGCCCAAATGACTGCATACTATTTTGAAAACATGATGCGGACAAAGAAGCTTGTTTCAAATGTCTTCAGCCAAGGTGGGTGTCAACTAGGGGGAAAAAGGGGAAGATTCCCTAGAATGTATTGCGATACTTTCCTCTGAAGCCGAGGTTACAAAGACTTTTTATGTCAATGAATATAGCGAAGTCCATGAGATGGCATAGAAAAGAACGAGTTGATAACCATAGTACTTTAAGGCATCCTGTTGATTCTAAGCTGTGGAGACAATTTGATAAAGATCACACTTTGTTCGCCCAAGATGCTCATAATGTCAAACTCGGGCTAGCCAGTGATGGGTTTAACTCATTCAATAATATGAGCAAACCTTATAGTATATGGCCAGTCATACTCGTGCCATGTAACTTGTCCCCTTGGTTATGCATGAAAGAATCGTACTTAATGCTATTCTTGCTCATTCCTGGCCCCAAAGTACCAGGAAATGACATTGATGTTTATTTGCAACCTTTAGTCAATGAACTCAAAGAGTTATGGGAGGATGGTGTAGATAGATATGATGCATCAAAGTTTGAACATTTCTGCTTACATGCTGCACTCTTGTGGACTATTAATGACTTTCTTGCATATGCCAATATTTCTGAGTGGAGCACAAAGGGTAAGATGGCTTGCCGTTATGCAATGAGAATATAGATTCGATGTGGTTGAAACATGGTAGAAAACACTGTTATATGGGTTATCATCGCTTCTTGCCATCAGGCCACCCTCGGAGAAAGAAAAAGGCTGCATTCAATGGAAATGAGGACCATCGGTTGCCTCCTCTAGAACTCAATGCTTCTTTTCTCCTCCACCAACTACTACAGGTTGGTAATGTGGCATTTGGCAAAGGTGCTCGAAAGTGAAAACACTTGCCAGATGAACTAAATTGGACTAAAAAAAGTATATTCTTCGAATTACCTTATTGGTCAATGTTGCCTTTACGACACAATCTCGACGTCATGCACATTGAAAAAAATATTTGTGACAACATCTTAAGAATATTGCTTGATATTGAAGGGAAAAATAAAGACATGGTTAATGCACGTAAGGACTTGGAACAGCTTGGGTTAAGAAAGGAATTACATCCACAACCTACTACTGGTGGGTACTCCATGGTGCTTGGCTCCTACACACTGGATTTAGATCAGAGGAGACGTTTTTGTTAATGGCTCGAAGCTGTTAAATTCCCAGATGGTTTTGTCTCGAACATTTCTAAATGTGTTTCAGTTGGTGATAGAAAGATATCAGGAATGAAAAGTCATGACTGTCACTTCTTCATGCAAAGGTTACTACCAGTTGCAATTAGTGGGTTTTTCTAACCTAATATACGAAATGCATTGACAGAGTTAAGTACATTCTTCAAGGTTTTGTGCGCACGAACATTGACGTTGGAAGTATTGAAGCAACTACAATACGACATTGCAATCATCCTCTTTAAGCTATAGATGATTTTCCCACCTGGCATCTTCGATATAATGGTACACCTCACCATCCATTTACCCCATGAGGCTTTTCTTGTGGGATCAGTTCAATATAGGTGGATGTATCCTTTTAAGCGATATTTGGAAAAATTCAAGTGTTATGTTAGAAATAAGGCTCGCTCGGAAGGCTTAATTGCTGAAGCCTACGTTCATGTTGAATGCTTGATCTTCTGCTCCTTGTATATTCATGATGTTGAGACCATATATAATCGAGAGGAATGAAACAGGGATATAGATAAATCTACTGAAGGTGGAAATGACTTCTCTATATTCTCCCATAAGGTACGAACATGCTTCTTCAGATAATGTATGTCGTAGACATCAAAATGAATTCCCCACTTGGTTTCACACATGAGTAGGTTTCTTTGAGTAATTAACTTATACCCCGTAAGCCTACACACTGGGTAACTATTATTTCTAACCTTTTACTACATCCAATGGACAGATTCAAGAACTCCGTGCTGCAAAGCCTGAAGACATATCTGATGACATATATGCACTCGCTTGTGGACCAGACCCATGGTGTGCTTCATTTTTTGGTTGCATCATGAATGGGACCAGATTCCACACACTATGTCGTGAAGAACATCTCAGAACCCAGTATAGTGGGGTGGTTGTTAAAGAGGAACACAATTCAAAGCCCATTGAATTTTATGGTGTTTTGAATGATATATTGCAATTACGGTACATGAGTTGGCGTCATGTATATTTGTTCAAATGTGAATGGTATAATGTCGCTGAAATGAGGAGAGGAATAGTAGTAGGGAAGCATATAACTTGTGTCAACACTTCACGAAAATGGTATAGGGATGAGCCATTCTCCCTTGCCTATCAAGCATGCCAAGTGTTTTATCTTAAAGATACTAGTAAATGTGGTAATTGGTCAGTCGTGCAAAGAGTGACCAATAGGAACATGTATGATGTTCCAACTATACCATTGGTCAATGATGATGATGATCATGAAATGGACTTTGCAGCTTTCCAAGAGAACGAACTAGAATACACAAAAGTAGAACCTGAATATGATGATAATGGCATTACGAATCCCTTGCATAGGTCCGACTTAGAACCCATCCATGTTGCTCCTGATACAACATTGGAAGACGCAATATCTCTTCCCGATGATGAAGACTTCATTGATGACGGTATAGAGAGAAACGAGGATGACGACACTGGTAGTAGTGAAGATCTTGAATCTAATACCAATATCTCAACTTCGAATGGTATTCCTCCCCCAAAATATAATGAATTTTTATCTGAATACATAACATATATAGTATGCTAACTTCTACTTGGAAATTATTTCATTGTGTTACTTAACCTTCCATTTTTTGGCAATTTACAGGTGAGTGAGGGTAGCTGATGTGATGTTCGAATAGCTACAGAATATCATGAATTGGTATCTTCACTCATAATTGTTGAGAACTTACTAGCACAAATGTATATACTCTGTTGTGATGTTGAATATTACATGCTTGGGTAGATATACTGTTATTTGGAATTTAAAAAACGAATGTCTGTTAATTTGGGAGATGAGTTATTTTTTTGTTTATTAAAAACAGAAAACCCACAAGTAGATTCTTTGAGATGTTTATTTCATGCTAGAATATGTAACTTATTTGGTGGTTAATATAATGTTGTTTTTACAGGTTTAAACAGTACTCTTGTGGACTTAAGCGTTATATATGTTGGCTTGCCAAAAGTAGCAATAAGCAAGGGCAATGACATATTTTTGGTAGTCCCCTTCACTTGAGGTGTGGTTTGAAGTGAAGGTGAATATGTTCACAGTAATGGCGTGAGAGCTCACCAGAATACTAGAGTTTTGACGGTTTATTGTATAGATGGAGTTGTAAACTACTAGCTAGTATGATAAAACCAATTTGAGATTAGGGTATTTGTGTACATGTGATGCTTTATATTCCAATATACAGATGTAAAAATAAATTCCTTTTAAACACTATTCCGTATGAATAGTGTTATGGTCTTTATTCGCGCTAGTTTTACTAGTGAAGTATTTAGGGTTTAACCTCATGTAATGTGATATCTCGGTTTTAGCTTCTTTCCAGAAGTAGTTGAAAAAGTGTGGATTCCTTACAGGCATAAACCAATTTCTTGGGTTTAAAACCATGTCTTTGAAGCTTGGGTCATTTTTAGCCTCTTTATATTTACTTATAAAAATTCTGGTTTTGGGTGGAGCAATTAATTTTCATGCTGACGAAGTAGATATTTGATAGTCTAATATAGTTCCTAAGCATTTTTGTGCTATTTTTTTTATGAAGATTAATATGTGGTTGATGTATGTCCTTAGTTATTAGCTTTGCCACAAATGGAAAGGGGGAAATTTATTCTTATTCTTCTTTTCTAGAGCTATCATTTCACCTTGCTTCATGCGGATAGAGATAAATAAATAAAGTTGAGATCAACTCCTACAAATGAATGGTGCATGGAATTCTTGTGACATCGGGGGATGGAATTAATTTAGACCCTGTTTGGATAGTGATGAAAGTATATATTTCATCTCAACATTAAAATTTTATTAAAATGGTATAGGGAAATATAATGTTGTATTTATTTTTTTATAAAATTATAAGATAATTTTAATATCTCTTGATGGTCAGTTGATAAAGAATTGCAATTGGCCAATTCTTAATATATGCTAATTAAGAATGGACCATGGCATCTGGGACGACACTACTAGGAAGAATATATGCTAATAAATTTACAAGATTTTATATATGATGATAAACTACACACTGGAAGTAATGTGATGAGATACACGTGTGCTACTCATGAGGAATATACTCTTATCAATTCCTGATCTCCTTGACAAAATTACGTACAAATTTAAGTTGGTTTGCCGAATTGGAAGCTTTTAATACACATGCCGTACTTTTCTCTATACACATGCCGTACTTTTCTCTATACACATGCACATATATAAAAACTTTTATATATGTGATGATGCTGCACTTTTATCACATGCATACATGTGATGATGACTAGAATTGCTTCACATAGATGGTGCCATACGTAGATTCCAATAAAAAATGAAAATTTCATAAAAAGTTTACACATGCATTGCTTAATATAGATGGATCCGTAGCTTCCCATCTGATATATATATATATATAGAGATATATATATATATATATATGTATGTATTAAAAGTTATCAGGCATGGCGTGTCTTTTACTTGCCAGTTGGAAATACAGCTGGCTCAACATGGTAGCTTCTCCTTATAATATAAAAGTAATATATAAAACCAAATGATGGCTAACTACTGCTGATATATGTCCTTCTTGAGTGACATACTACTACAGAAGCTACAGACTAGATCTACTTAGTACGTTGGGTCTAATTATCTAAGCGAGAGATGGGTAAGCATTTAAGGGGAATGTTGTTTATCGAATGCCAATTGTCATCTGTCTAGCTAATATCTTGGAATACCAGCGTGATGGATTTTTCCATTTCTACTGGGTGAAGCTGCAAAGTTGTGTGAGCACTATCTTCAGTATCTTCAGTACCATCCATTTTTGCATATCTGAGAAGGTACATGATTTCACTTCTGTGCAGCTACAAACTTGGTAGCCTAACTCTAGTTGATGTGTGTTAGCTGGAGTTTACAGAGCATCTGAAATACTTGCTTCTCTTGTGCTGGTTTCATGGCCATAATGTAGTAGTAATATATACTTGCTTCTCTTCAGTACCAAGTGCTGCTTCTCTTGGTAGCCTAACTCTAGTTGAGAGATGAAGCTGCTGCCGTGGACTCTAATGATTCCACTCAACCCCCAGATTATTTACATCCATCATTTTTGCATCCTTCTACTCCTATAGAGGTCAATACGACAGACAATGGTAAGTATAAGTTACATTCTTTCCTGCTGGTATTTCATAAATATTATGCTTGTGTTGCTCCTCTAGAGGTACTATATATACTCCATGCATGGTTTAATAGCATGCATATTCCAATATACAGATGTACTATATATACTCCATGCATGGTTTAATCACTTCAGACATGTGATGCTTTATTATTAGCTTTATATTCCAATAGCATGCATATGGTTTAATAGCATATACTGTTGTTTGTGTTGCTGGTATAGTAGCAAACACTAGCCAACGTCGTAGGGGTGTAGCCAAAGGTACGGAGTTTGAGAGGATGCGAAAGTTTGGCAAGATACCGCTTGAGATAAAAGATGGAAAGATAGGTCCATCATGCAACAACAGAATAGTTTACACAACGAGAGTTACATGGATCGTGAAATACTATGCGGAAATGAGGCATGTTAGCTGGAGTGTTGTCGATGAAAAAGAGAAAGAGGAACTTATTAAATGAGTTCGAGTATGGCTTTCATTTTTCTGGTTCATACTATTGATTTGCTAAGTGCTATTAATTAAATAATTTCAAGTTCTTTTGATGAAAAGGCACAATAAGCATGCTGTAATTTGAATCAATAACTACTATAAGAATTTTCTTGCTTATTAGAAGTTATATATGCTTATTCTGACTTCCCAATGTGAAGCAAGTAAATGAATCCAGATATGAGTTAAAACCCATGAGCTTTTGTAATAAACTATGGAGATATTTGGTTTAAAAAATTTCTCTCAGTTATTGAGACAATTGTGCAAAGTACTAAAAAATTCTGAGATGGGTTTTTACTCAATGACATTGATAGGCTGATTTTGTCTTGGATTGGACGAAGAAAAATCATCGTTGGATAGTCACAAGTCAATTATCTCGTGCATATAATGCGTTTCATTACAAGCTATACCTTAAATACTTGGGTTATGCAAGACATGAGGAGGTACTAGCTAATGGAGGTGGGTTGGTAGAGTAGCCAGTTTGGGAGTGGTTATGCAATCGGTGGGGGAGTGATTCATTCAAGGTAAGAACTATATATTCATATCAAAATTCATATGTTTAACTTTGTTCTAATGTGGCTGTAAGCTTATACTTACGTATCTAGAAGGTGGTTTAGACTTGTGTACATTAGTGGATGACATATAGCTGATAATAATGGTAAGATGGCCAAAATTGTACAGATTTGGTTAACTCTGAATTTGCTGCTGGTAGAAGTTTATAATTGTGTCTAATAGATAACTATTACATATGGAATTTCCAACCCCATACAATCTAAACATATTAATTTAACTAGAGCATAGTTAAGTGATGAATTGTTATAACTAATATACATAACTGGGTAGCCAATGTGATTATATAGCTATATAACTGTAAAAGAATAATTTTTGGACAGATTCTAGATATGGAGAAGTTACTTTATAATTTTCCAAATTTAATAACTATTTTAAGTTTAACCTTTTTCCTATTGGCATCCATTCATTAGAACTTAAGCATGTTGATGAAAAATCTGTTTTGTTGCAGAAAATGTATAGACAGAACAAAGAAAATAGGAGTAAACAAAAGGTCAACCACACAAGTGGAAGGACATCATTTATTGTACTAATGGAGAGAAAGGTATTGCCATAATTCCATGTCATAGGTGTTGTGGCGAACTCTAGTTGGTCAATATGTGGAATACTATAGTAATGTGACTGGTATTTTTATGATGAGTAGAAGTACAAGAATTTGATTTATTTCTACAAAGATGTGCATTGGTAAAACAGAAATGGCAGATTTATCACACCAACAATAGAAGACAATTATGTGAGCATCTATTTGTTTAAGCAAGTATAGCTGTACTAGTAGTAATAATTAATCAAAAGTTCATGAACAAGTTCTAAAAAGTGTGGTAGATAAATTGCATACCTTGGTAATAAACTCTACTTGATTAGCCCGATTGCTGATCATGTAGATACTTTAATTTGATCTTGTTAAGTCTAGCTAAAACATTTTTTATATCGATCCTCTGTTCAGGCAAATTTGTACAACAATGCAAAACCAATCCCATAGTTGCTGATAAGCAGGTCTCCATAGTAGCATAGTCACTTTGATTGCTCAGCAAATTGGAGTCAATAACTTCAAGTATCGAAGGTGAAAATGATTCCTCTACTAAATGATTCAAGCTCATTTCGCCGGTAAACATATCATCAACGGGCTTCTTTCTTGTGAAAGTTTCCATTAATAAAATTCCATAACTATACACATCACCTCTTGTAAAAACAATTTCTTCAGATCCATACTCTACAACATTAAAACATATGATTTCGCATATGATAATCCAAATAAATTAAGTGCAAAGGTCCATATGTTACCAAAGCAGAACATTTATGTATTTATGTAAGACTAGAATAATAAAAATAGTACTTGACACCACCTGGTTGTGCCCGCACTCCGCCACGGGAGATGCTAAAGCCATTGACAAATTCAGAATGAGGAACATTTAAGTCAACCAGAAGGTAAAATAGCCATTGAATCTCACAAGTTGTAGATGCTAAAGCCCTGTATTCAGATTCAGTAGATGATCTGTTAACAGTAGATTGCTTCTTTGATTTCCAAGAGATAAGAGAATCTCCTGTAAAAACTATGAAACCAGTCACACTTCTTCTAGTATCCAGGCAGCCACCCCAATCACTATCAGAATATGCTTTTAAATGTAAGGGAGATGTTGTAGACAATAAAATCCCTTGACCTGGTTTGGCTTTGATGTATAGAAGTACTCTCTCAGTAGCTTGAATATGTATGGTGCTACGAGTAGCCATAAATTGACTTAAGGCTTGAACTGAGTAAGCTAAATCAGGTCTGGTTATGGTGAGATACAGTAATCGACCAACAAGTCTTTTATATGAGGTAGGATCAAATAAGGGAGAAGAAGAATCACTTGCACTTAGCTTTAGAGTGGATTCCATAGGAAAGGCTACTGGTTTGCGACCAGAAAAGCCACTGTCTTGCAAAATATCAAGAGCCTACTTCCTTTGACACAATGTGATACCCTTGGCTGATCTGGCTACTTCTATTCCCAACAAGTATTTTAAGTCTCCCAGATCCTTAATGGCAAAAGAATGATGTAAAAATTTCTTCACAAAATTGATCTGATCGATGTTATCAGAAGCAAGAAAAACATCATCAACATATATGAGCAAAACTATAAAACCTATGGAGGTTTGTTTGATGAACAAAGATGAATTTGATTTACCTTGAGTAAAACCATATTGAATCAAACACTACAACAGAATGTGTATTTTGTGACAGAGGAAACTGTCACAAAAAAATGGCAAACCGTCACTAAACATATTTGGTGACGGTTTGAAACCGTCACCATGACCGTCACGTAAAGTGCGTCACAGAAAACATTTGGTGACGGTTTACTGTTCAACCGTCACAAAAAATATTTTTAGTGACGGTTGGAAGTGTTCCGTTCGGTACAACGTTCGAACGTTCCTTTTTTGTGACGGTTATGAACTGTCACAGAAATCACGTTCGGACGTTCGGACGTTATACCCGACCCGATTGGCGTTCGAATGAGAGAAGTTGACGTTTGTTGTATATCGTTCGAACGTATCATATTTACGTTCGCATGTTAATGCGTCCGAACGTTAATTACAATAAACGTTCGAATATTTGTTCGAACTTAAACGTAAATGTTCGGACGTTATTTCGAATGTAAACGAAGGAGCGTCCGAATGCAAGTTCTTTGTTCGAACGTTAGTCGGTTTAACGTTCGAATGATTCAATTGTATTTACGTTCGAACGTTTGGTACAGTGTGAACCAACGTTCGAACGATTTTTATTTACATTCGAACGTACAGATCAGAAATACTAATTTCATAAAATTTAAAAACAAAATACCAATAGTATCATATTACATACCCAATTAAGAAGTAACAATGTCTTATAAAAGTACAAAATTAGATATTAAAACTAGTCAGAAATATTGATAAAATTTATTTCTTCTTTTTCCCTCGCCCACGGGGATTCTGTTGCAACGACATAACACGCTCCATTTGCACCATCATCTCTCGTTGCACTTGCTCTTGCACTTCTCTGCGTATTCTTTCCTCCTGGTCTCTCTGTTGGTCCTGCAAACGCGTCTCTAAATGAGACTGTCGTTCTAAGAGAGACTCTAACTCTTGCTGTCTCGACCTCATATACTCATTCTCACGCCGTGCAGCTTCTAAATCTGCTGTAAGATTATTAATTTGTGAAGCCGATGAGGTTGAGGAGGATGAACATTTATGCTTGATAGATCGTCCCAAACCTCTTGCCATACTAGACTGCGGCCCGAGCACTTGGGTGAATATGTCTATGTCACTAGGAGAGGATTCCGCAGAAGTCGACTGCATCTCCAACATTTTGTTCTGCAATTTAAAAGGTAATGATCGTAAATAATTAGTAACGTATTAAAAGAAATAGAAATAAGAAATAAACTATTAAAATGTTCTATAAAAAATTTATTTAACAAAATTAACACTGCTTACATAATTATCTGCAGCGACAGGATCCATCCACTCACTATGCTCATTAGTGTGAGCAGCAGCATAGACATGAACGAGGGAAAAGTTTTCAGGATCATCACGTTTCTAACAAAGCGACAATATTAGCAATTTTAAAAGATAATGTTAGTACTTATCAGAAAGAATATCAGGAAAATAAATGAATTCTATAATTTTTTAATTACCATTTTTTCAGCAAGACGGTGGAATGACCTTGAACCGGCACGATGGTGGACAGTCAGAACGGATCTATTCTGTGCATTTGTAGAACTCAAGTGCTACAAAATATATTAAAAATGTTAATTGTAATATGTATACATATAATGTATAAAACGAATATGAATGTAAATAATTTAAAGATATAAATGTAAAATACCTGATAATCTGGAGATGCGAAAAGATCACAACACTTTCTCCAATCATCTAACTTCATCTGCTGAAAAGGAGACTGCGCAGCCTCTTCCAACGTCTCAAACTTCTTGAAGTGGTCATGACATCGTCCTTTGTGACGTCGGAATAGTGTAGCCATCAACTCATTCACGGTTCTCAAATCCTCGCTACGGCTAAAGTCGAGGTCGAATTCATCCTAACAAGGGAATCAGGTAAAAAATATAATAGATTAATCTAAGTGAAAAAAATGTACTGAAAAGTAAACTCACCAGCACACGACTTCGAATGTGCTCCTTAATCTCATTCGGAACATCTCGCCATGAGCGCACATAAAATGGAGCATAAGCTCGAACTACTGTGCCAATATAGGAGGAAAGCGCTGCTGCACTATCATCCACTCCTCCAGTGGAATTATCAGGAATTGTGACCTTCAGTTTACCGTGCCTTCTATTTTTTTCAAGAGAGATTCCACGTGTATAGCCACGACCGCGACGTGCAGATGCATCAACTACATGATAATAATAGATATACTATAATTATAATTATATAGTTATTGAGAAAAAATTATTAACTATATATATAATTATCAACGACAATATTTCCTTATTGGTAGGTGTCGACTGGCTGTTGTTCTCTTCTGTGTTAGCTTGATCTTCAGGAACGGATTCCTCGAGTGGGGAGTCCTCAATGGATTCAGGACTTGGACTTGGCGGAGGCACATTTCTTCGTTGTCGTTTTGGCGGCATTCTTCAAAATAATTAATTATATCAAAGAAAATTAATTAGAAGAAATTATGAAAATTTAAGATATTTTATAGTCACCTATATAAATAAAATATTTAGTACTTTTACTCTTCAGATGAATTTTTCATAGTTGTTTCAGAATCTCCATCAATAACATCTTCATCATCATTATCCACCTCATGCCCGGATTCTGATTCGTATTCATCTTCTGACTCGTCTTCTTCATCTTCCTCCAAACTGACTTGAATTGAATGATCATTTAATACTGACGGGTCGAGATGTACGGGTGGGACATCATCTCTACACAAGGGGAGCAACTCGAGTGCACCGAGGTCAACAAACAAGTTAATACCCTCTCCATCTTCCTGGTATGCCTCAACAATCGGATTGTCATCTTCATCTCCACTATTCTCGTAATCTGCACTCGTTCCTGCTTCATATATATTTCAAGGAACAAATTTTTGTACAACTCGCCAAGTTATCTCCCCACTATCTTCATCAGCACTTTTCATTGGATCAATCAAGTAATAGACTTGGGTAGCTTGACAAGCCAATACGAATGGATCATCTTCGTACCATTTAGATGCAGTATTGACACTCGTAAAGGGATTATCCCTATGTATCGAAACCCGACCACCGCCTAGATCCCACCAATCACATTTGAAGACATATGTTACAGACCCACCCAGATATTTCAATCCGATAATATCACGTATGACACCATAATAGTCAATATCATCTGTTCCATGACTCCCCTCGACCAACACACCACAGTTTTGAGTCTTTCTATTACGTTCACGGTCCAAAGTATAGAATCTATAACCTCGAACCGTGCATGCAGTATATCGAAGTGCTCTATTTAAGGGACCACGGGCCAATGCATACAATTCAGAAGAAATTGATCCGGGATCACGAGCACTTTGTTCCAAAATCTAAAAATTGAAATAGTATATATTTATTATTTTATTATCCAGAGTTAAAAATTTCACAATATAACATATATATAATTTTAGTTCATACACGTTCTTCAAACCATCCGGAAAATTCTTCCTCGTGTCTTGCCTCTATATTTTCTACGTCTTCCGTTCTAAGTTTGTCCATGTGGTCACTGTTATAACATATTGCAAAAGAAGTATATTTTGAGCACAACAATTCTAATTAATTTAAAGAAAACTATAATTATTCAAATAAATTAAATGACATACCTAAGATAATCATCAATCTCTCGGCAGTTATTTAGCACATACCACTGAACTTTACCCAACTCTCCATCAATTAAATCGTAACATGTTTGTGCACCCAAGGGTCGTACATTCTGGGAAAACACTGATAGCTCACGAGGAGGCGGAGTAGCAAGATTAGCATTTCGCTCTTGACGACTAAATCGTGTCTCAACACCACGAAGATATAGAGAGCAAAATGTTAACCATTCATCGTGTATATAAGCCTCTGCTATTGAACCCTCAGCTTTGGCTTTATTCCCAACAGTGCGCTTCAATCGACCCAAATATCTTTCAACTGGATACATCCAACGGAACTGCACCGGTCCACCCAGAAGTACCTCTCGCGGTAAATGTATTGCTAAATGGACCATGACATCAAAAAATGATAGTGGAAAGATCTGCTCGAATTTACATAGTATAGTAGCAATGTCTTCTTCCAATTTCGACAACACATCTCGATTTACTACCCGAGCGCACAAATCCTTGAAAAACATACATAGTTCAGATATGGCGACACGTACATTAGATGTCAGCTTCCCACGAATTCCCAAAGGTAATAACTTCTGCAAAAATACGTGACAATCATGACTTTTCAATCCATTGATTTTCCAATCATCAGGACTCACGCATCTACCAATATTTGAAGCATAACCATCTGGCAACTTCACACCTTGCAACCATTTACAGAAATCAATCCTCTCCTCCCTCGTCATCGTAAAACATGCATGCGGCATGACCACCCTGTTGCCTTCCACCCGCAAATGCAGATTATGTTTAATTCCCATTTTCTCAAGATCTTTCCTCCTCTTGATCGTGTCTTTCGTCTTTTTGTTAATACTCATCAATGTACCCAGTATATTATCACAAATATTCTTCTCTATGTGCATTACATCCAAACTATGTCGCAACTTGCATGACGACCAATACGGCAAATCAAAAAAAATACTACGTTTTGTCCAATTCAATTCTGATACGGCTCGTTTTCTCTTGTTCTTTCCCCAACCTTTGCCAAAATTGTTCGCTCTAACATGTTGCAGTTGTTCCACTATCTCTTCTCCAGACAACTCTTTTGGTGCAATCCTATCCTCTACTCTCCCATCAAACTTGGCACATTCTCTTCTCCATGCATGATTTGCTGGTAAATAACGTCGATGACACATGAAACACAACTTCTGAGAAAATTTTAGCCACTCACTAGCAGTTTCTTTATTACATGTCGGACACGCTAACTTCCCTTTCGTACTCCAGCCGGAAAGATTCCCATACGCCGGAAAATCATTTATGGTCCACATTACCGCAGCATGCATCTGAAAAGATGTCGACTTAGATGCATCATAAGTTCTAACCCCTGTTTCCCATAACTCTTTCAGCTCTTCAATCAACGGCAGCATGAATACGTCAATATCATTCCCAGGTGATCTAGGGCCAGGGATGAGTAAAGTTAACAAAAAGTTTGGCGCCTTCATGCACCTCCATGGTGGAAGATTGTACGGAATCAATACAACGGGCCAAGTGCTATAACTTGTACTCATATTCCCAAAAGGGTTGAATCCATAGGTTGTGAGTCCCAGGAACACGTTCCGAGCTTCTAACCCGAACTCTGGATACTGATTATCGAAAGACTGCCACGCAAGTGAATCAGCCGGATGCCTCATATACCCGTCATTCTTAACTCTTTTCTCCTCGTGCCACCTCATATCATGAGCTGTTTTCTTACACATATATAGTCTTTGCAACCTAGGTTTCAAGGGAAAATACCGCAACACCTTAACCGGCACGTTTTTCTTACCTTTCCACCTCGACTCTCCACATACAGGACATGCTTGTTTCTCCTCGTTCTCCTTCTAGAACAATACACAATCATTCTTGCATGCATGTATGGACTTGTACTCAAATCCTAATCCCTTTCTCAACTGTTTCGCTTCATAAAAGTTCTTAGGCAATGTAGACCCTTCGGGAAGCACCTCGTTAAATAAGTCCAATACCATGTTTATTGCTTTCGTCGACATCCCACACAATGATTTTATGTGAAGCAACCGCACAATAAATGACATTTTGGAATGTTTTGTACAACCTGGGTAAAGCTCACGCTTTGCATCTTCCTACAGTAAAGGAAAATTTTCACAATCAGTCCCTGATCCACCACTTGAGGCATTGTCGTTAACCTCATCCATAAACATCCCAGCTCCAATGTCACCCAACATCTCCTCCATCTCATCATGCTCATAATCATCATCCATGTGCCGTAAATAATTGTGATGATCGACCAATACATCTGCTGACCCTTTATACCGCTCACCATGCAGTACCCATCGCGTATACCCCAGATCCATACCGTTCACAAATATATGACGCTCTACTTCATCCAATCCTATCGCACACAAATTTTTACACCCTCGACATGGACACTTAATGTAACCACGACTATCAGCAGAGGCCCGTGCAAAATCAATGAAAGTTCTTACTCCACATGCATAGGGTACGTAATCCTTTCCAAGTCTATCGCCCAGACGCATCCAATTTTTATCCATTTCTAAAAACATCCAGATATTAATAACACGTATATTGAAAATTCACATGCATGTCTTGCCTCCAATTCTCATTACTTTTTTGATAAGGTAGTTGGTCCTATTCCATTCGAGATTATATTCTCCATATTACACAAATCTCGTCACTCTACTAATTTCCACGTTAGTAGAAATTCCGGCAGCACCTCCCCATAATTCTCCAAGTATACATGTTCAAATATTGTGATTGTGACCCTACGAACAGTATACCCGAAGAACAATAGAAGAAGATACCGTAACTTCATATTAAACGTGGAAAGTAGCGAGTAACAAAAATGTGTAATACAGATAATATAATCTCAAACTGTCCACACTGGACAATTCAGGAATCAGTGGACACATAAATGTACACTGATTCCCGAACGGGTCTAAGGATATTTATGCAATGTCACACGCATCTAGCAAAAAATCATACTAACAATGTCTCCATGTTGTTTACATTAACAATGTCACCTTCAAGTAGTGTTATATTGTTAAATTAAAGAGAGATGGAAGATAATTATGTGACCCTAAGTTTCGTGCCTTGTACACAACGAGGGAGAATTATCTTGAAGAAATGTTTAAATTTTTAGTCTAATTACTTAACCGTCACAAACTGTCCGACCTTGACAACTCTCAAGGCCGGAAAGACTATGACAGTCAAGCAATGAAATTAAAATTTCAACATTTCTTCAAGATAATATTTCCTCGTTGTGTACAAGATCATCATTCTTAAAGTATAATTTTAATTGATATACTTAATTTCAAAAGTTATACTATAATTTTAATTATTATAATTCGTAAATAGTTACTTTTATGCTTGTTATTACTTATATATTATTATAAATATTTAATTATCATACGAATATTTCAATGGTTATACAATAATTTTAATTATTATAATTATTAAAGAGTTACTTTTATGCTTGTACTCTCATTCTAATTGCTAAACTGATCAAACTCCAAAGCTTTAACTAATATGGCATAAATTTATCTTTATCTATTTTATTTATATCTAATATCTATATTAGATTATTTATATATATTTTTATAATAATAAAATAATATTAATTTATATTTTTAAAAATTTAAATTATTATATTTTATTATATTTTACCTATATGTTATTTAGTAATAATATTAGAACACAAAAAAAACTGCTGCAACCAAATCATAATAGGAAATAACCAAATCATAATAGGAAATAAGAAAGAAAATATTTTTTTATTTCTTTATGCTATGTTACAGTAACTATCAAATTTGACTCACAACACTAACTTAGTAGCAAAAAATCATCTCCTTTTACATTTGCATAATCCAATGCAATACATTTTAAGATTACATTAATCAAACACCCTATTAAATTTGCATTTACATCATCCAATGAGAATGATCCGACCTCCATTATTTTCGACTTTATCACTTTAACCAACATGAGGGACACACTGCTGATCACGCACAATGAGTATTTTGTTAATTAAAACATCTTCAACAACGTTTCCAAACCAATGTTAAAGAACTCGATCCTGACCCTTAATATTCCTTAATCCCATCAGTACTTTCTAACCCTTGGTAACGATCTGCCTGTGTTTCTCCAGCAACTCAACAAATTTATCAACGTTGAGTTGAAATAAACACAATATTTCAAATTTATATCACAACATATTTAGAATAACTCACAAACTATTTACAAACTATACAAACAATAATCACAATATGATAAAGAGTAAGCATCAAATCACAACAACATATTGATAAAGTTTAGAAATATACCTAGCACTCACAATATCCTCTTACAAATCAAAATTTTCAAACTTCCCAAAACAAGCAATCCTTCAAAAAAATACAACACAAACTTATTAGAAATATTCTATAACAAAAACACATTCTATAAATATCATAAAATTTAAATAAAGACAAGAAATAAAAATATTATCTTACCAAAACTCAACTCTCTCTTACTCTCTAACTCAACTCTCTCTCACTCTAACTCTCTCTCTCTCTCTCTAATCTCTCTCTCGCTCTCTCTCTCTCTCTCTTTCTCTTTCTGTTGCGCGCACGGGAGAAGAAGAAATAATGGGCATCCTCCCGTGCGCGTACTGATTAAGTTCTAAAATTATTAGTTTAAACGTTCGAACGTTAACTTTAAACGTCCGAACGTTAATTCTAAAATTATTCCCGCCCAGAACGTTCGGACGTTTAAAATACACGTTCGAACGTACCCTTCTTATGATATAACATGAAATCTAGCGGGAAAGTTCCCGCACTTTCCTCATATATGTTCGAATGTATCACAATTTCTCGTTCGAACGTTTGTAGATTTATAGATAAACGTTCGAACATACTACTTAAACGTCCGAACGTACATTTCATGAAAGTGTTACCATATTTGAGCGGGAAATCTCCCGCACTAATTTGACTAACGTTCGAACGTTGACGGATTTGATGTTCGAACGTATAGTATAAACGTCCTTACGTCTAAATAATCACACAGATATTAAACATCGAGCGGGAAAATTCCCGCCTCTTACTTTAACGTTCGAACGTTAACTTCAAACGTTCGAACGTAATATTCCTATTATACTTAACTTATAATATAATATATATACTACATTGTATAGTATTTTTTGCATAATATAATTTATATATTATGCACAAAATATGTGTTTTTCTAAATTACTTATATTTATACTAGTTAAATAATATATTTATACTATAATATTAAGACTAAATTTACTAATAATAGTTTAGTATATGACTATATGTAAATATCATACTACTAAAAATTTACAATATTACTACCATGTTGTTCTAAATTACTAATGTATAAATATAATAGCATGTAATACTAATGTATATATAATATACTATAAACACTAAGATGCATAATAACATCAACATGTAATATTGTAATACATATACTAATGGATAAACACTAATCTATAAATTTATAATAACATATAATACTAATGTATAATAACTAAAGTATTATTCATATCAATTTTATATAACAATATCTTGTATTAATTATATTTTTTGACCTAATAAATTCTCAACATATTCATTTTGATAAATATATTAGTAATTCTAATATACATTAGTATAATAATTAGATTTATGGCCTAATACTAATACTATTAGTAAACCACTTTAAGCCTATATATAAATTACTATATAAAGCACTATAGTATTAATTACTAATACTATATTACTATGTGATACTATTAACTATAGTGATATATTAGTATTAGACATTAGTATACTAATACTATCAGTGATATAGCTAGTGTAATATAATAATATTTATACTAATACTATTATATAGTTATACTAAATTAAAATCACTATAGCAAATATTAATATATAGTTATGCTAATCGCTATAACTAATACTAATACTAATATAGACTACAGTTATAACTTATAGTATTATAACTTATACTAATATATTATATAGTTATACTAAATCACTATAACTAATACTAATATAGTTATACTAATCACTATAATAGTGATATAGTATTAATATCACTATTAGTATAATACTATAATATATAGTATTAATAATAACTAATACTAATATAATTATTAGTATAACTAATATTTATATAATATATATATCAAGTATAAGAGATTAGAGATTTAATATATATATATATCAAGTATATTAGTTTATTATTAATATTTCGGTGCTTTTTTTTTAATATTCATATATAATAATATATATCATATATTTTTTTTTATAAATTTTCATATATATATAATATATAAAATAGATTTATATTAGTTAGTATACTACTATACAATACGGCGTCGTTTCTATTGCAATAGGACTTTCTTTTTAATTTTTGAATGCATGTTATTATGTTACTTGTTTTATTTAGTTGTATTTCTTGTTATAATCAAAAGTTTAATTAATTTAGATTGTAATGTTGAGAAAATTGAAATTTAAAAGCTCACAAATTTTTTTTAAAAAAAAAAGTGGGTCAAATATGAAGTTAAAAAAGATAAAAAAAAATAATAAAAAAATCCGACTCCGCTCCGACAAGTCGGAGTCGGAGTCGGAGCGGATTTTATATATTGCTCAACTTTATAGATATAAGAAGCACTCACAAAAAAACCAATAATCTAATTGTCAATAATATTATATAACATCCTAATATATAACTTAAACATTTATAATATAATATATTATATTGACTAACGTTCGAACGTAATAATAAGTACGTTCGAACGTTCTATGTATATAAGGTCAAAACCGAACGTCGAAACACATTTCCCTGCCCGTATCCATCGTCTTCTCCGTTATTTGCCGCCACGCCGCCGTCAACTCCGCCACAACCGTCACTAAAAGGTAGGCATTCATCTTTTATGCAAATAACATGTATTTTATTGAGATTTAGATTGACATTTGGATTGAGTTTGGTTTAAAACCGGATAAATATTACCGGATTTTCAACTTCATTTTCCGGCCACCACGACCAGTCATTGGCCGAATAGTCACCGTAGAAATGTTTCTTGAAGTGTATACTTCATTTACATGGTGACATTTCGGCATTTAGACCCTTGTAGAGAAATTTTCGAGATTTCAATAATGGCTGAGTCGACTCAGCCATTCTGCGTCGAAACGTTCGAACGTTTCACCAAGACATTCGAACGTACGACGTTTAAATTACCGAGCCGTTACGGCTTCCACGTTCGAACGTTAATCGTCTTACATTCGGACGTGAATATTATTAAACGACATACGTTCGAACGTTAATATTTACTTTCGCACGTAAATCACATACGGTCGGACGTTTAATTATAACATCCGAACGTAGTGATTTTCTACATTATTCATGCTTCGACGTTCGGACGTTCATATTTACGTTCACACGTAAAACAAATACGTTCGAACTTAAATTCGAACGTATTTGTTTACTGCTTATGTTCGAACGTACATCTGTACATTCGAACGTATTTGTTTTACGTTTGAACGTAAATTTATTTACATTATTTTACGTGCGAACGTATAAGTTAACGTCCGAACGTTTTTATCTTTAACGTTCGAACGTTAAAGATAGAACGTTCGAACGTTAATCCAGAGCATCTTAAAATTAATACAAAAAAATGCATTATTCTAAATAATTTTTTTTTCCTTTTCTATTTTCAGGATATGGCTCTTCCACTGCATACACGAAAACGAGGGAGGGAAGGAGCCACGTCGGACACTGCCCGTATCGGAGCTCGTACTGTTATGGTAGAGAGAGGTCTTAATTAATGAGTTCGACGAACTCTGTTGGCAGCAGACGAACCTAAGAGATGTTTTCCTCAGTAGAGGCTGGGGAAATATCTGCACATTGAGGGGGAAGGTATACCCCTCAATGGTTCAAGAATTCTATATGGGGATGTGTGACATGCCTCCGGATGCATCCTCTCACACCGTGACTGTACGCGGTGTTTCCATTGAGGTATCGGCAGATGTCATCGGCGAGCACATCGGGATTCATCGAGGTGCTCAGACATTTACACACTCAACACCCCGTGAGGATGTAGGCACTTCTGCATCATCTACTGGCCGGGGATGTGAGCCAGCATCAGCCGATGATGCAGGCCAGTCAGAGGCTGAGGATACTGGCGTCGAGGCTCGGGATGATGACCGAGACGAGGATTTCTACATCCTCACCGGGAGGGATCGCATGCAGATCGAGCGGAAGAACGCCTTCAACCAGAACCATCTGCTGAATTTCTTCCGCATCTTGCACCTTATTGTTGCAACAAATGTCGATCCTGTGGCTCATAAAACCACATTTAGTCGGCTTCGGGCACAATTTTTGATACGAGTGGCACGTGGAGATCCTATAGATTTGCCACTGCACATTTTTGAGAGGATCCGTTACGAGGCGAGCATCGTCTCCACGGATAATCTCCCATATGGTGTCCTCATCAGCCGACTATTACTTGCACGGGGAGTGCCGACCCAGCCAGAGGAGCGGGTCAAAGATCAGATGAGCCCCCTCGACATGACCACGCATCGGCGTAGCATTGGACAGGCGAGGGGACGTCAGCCACCCCCTGTAGAGGATCTAGTTCCTCCGACGCAGCCTGAGCCAGGTCATGTCGGGAGTAGTAGTCAGCATACGCCGAGTACATCTGCAGGAGATGTGCGGCCTGCTTGGGTTGATGCGGTCATCTCACAGCTGACTGCGCATATTGATCATAAGATCGATCGATCGCTCGAGGCTATATCGGCGTCTGTTGCCGAACTCACCCATCGTGTAACTATCCTCAACAAGGTTGATACCTTGACTGAGGAAGTACGGAGTTCGACTTTTGCGGATAACGTTATCATCTGACTGTTGTTTACTACGTTCTATCAATTTTTGTATTTTATTTTTAATATTTGTAACGAAAAATATTATGGAATATTTTTATCGTTTTTTCATTTCAATTTTTAATCTTCTTTGATGTTATAGTTTTCAACTTTAATACTAAATCACTGCATTTCAAATATATATAAATCAATAATATATATTTATATATTACAAAGTGTGTATATATAAATATATACAATTCAATTTTTTAGACTTGTTCACAAATTATGCACAATAAAAATACATAATTTTTAAATTAAAGTCATTTAATTTAAATTTACAATGAACGTTCGAACGTTAGTAATTAACGTTCGCATGTTGGCGGAAAACATTTTACGTTCGAACGTAAAATTAATAACATTCGAACGGTTGCGCCAAAACATTTTACGTTCCAACGTAAACAGACATAACGTTCGAACGTATATGTGACGTTTGAACGCATATTTCCCATACGTTCGAATGTAAAAAAATCTCATTCTATCTTTAGTGACGGTTTCCAAAAACTGTCACAGAAAATGCCTTTTAGTGACGGTCTAGGGACTGTCACAATTTCCCAATCGTCACTAAAAAGCAATTGTGTTGTAGTGAAAGTAGAGGACAGTTTGGAAAATGACTATCTTGAGGCCTGTTTCAAACCATAAAGACTCTTCATAAGTTTGCATACTCAAGGGTCATTAGAAGATGAATACCCTGGTGGCAACTGCATATACACTTCTTCATCAATGTCTCCATGCAAAAAAACATTGTTTACATCTAGTTGATGTAAATGCCAATGTTTTATTGCAGCGACAGCAAGTAAAACTCTTATAGTTGTCATTTTTGCAATAGGAGAATAGGTATCAGAAAAATCAAAACCTTCTTGTTGAGTGTATCCCTTTGCTACTAGTCTAGCCTTATACCTTTCAACTATGCCATCAGCTTTGAATTTGACACGATAAACCCACTTACAACCTATTGAAATCTTATTTGGAGGTAAAATAGTAAGTTCCCAAGTCTTGTTTATTTCAAGAGCATTGATTTCTTCTGCCATAGCAGTTTGCCATTGAGGATGGGAGATGGCTTGTTTAAAAGTTTTGGGTTCAAAAGTGAAAGACACTGTAGATACGAAGGCTTTATATTGCGAAGATAATTGGGAATTAGAGAGAAAATTGAGTATAGAGTAAGGCTTACCAGAGGAAAGAAGAGAACTACAGCTGAGAGATGCTTGAGGTACTGAAGTTGTCTAAGTCATTCTGTCATAGTAAAAGTCATATAAATATCCAGGAGGGTGCCTGATTCTTTCAGACCTTCTAAGATTTTCAATTTGGAAATTTGAAGACATAGGTTGTTGAGGCATATCAGAAGATATATCAGCGAGTGTATCAGAAGGTTGTTGAGTAAATGGCATATTGGATTTTGTTAAGTCATAGATTTGAGGAAAATTAGGAAAAGTAAAAGGTGTATGGATAGTGTTTGGTATGGAAGGAAAAATGGATTCATGAAAAACCACATTCCTGGATACAAAGGTTTTAAGAGTGAGAAGATCAAGAACTTTGTAACCTTTGATGTTTGGTGGATAACCCAGAAAAAGTGTGATACCCCATATAATATGGATAAGGGTAGGTGGTGTATGGGATCCCACATTACTTGTGAAGGAGAAGTTCTTGCTCTTTATAAGGTTCCAATGAGGCTCTAATTGTATCATTGACTAGTCCTTTTGGAGTATAGGCCATGTGGTGTGGGCCTTCCATTGGGGCGTTACAAATGGTATCAGAGCCTATCCCAACCAGAAATGTGGGACTTGAGCCGTGCCACCTACAATGGACAGGCCCGACGAGGACATCGGGAACTTAAGGGGGGTAGATTGTGATACCCCATATGATATGGATAATGGTAGGTGGTGTATAGGATCCCACATTGCTTGTGAAGGAGAAGTTCTTGCTCTTTATAAGGTTCCAATTGGGCTCCAATTGTATCATTAACTAGTCATTTTGGAGTATAGGCCATGTGGTGTGGGCCTTCTATTGGGGCGTTACAAAATGACACATTGAGGCTCTTGGTTGAAATTTGTTTCGATGATTGGTGATTGTGCTAGCAAAACACAAGCAACCAAAGACTTTAATATAGTTATAATCTAGTGGTTTTTTAAACAGAAGGAAATATGGGGTTTGATTTTTTAGAACAGATGCCAGAGTTCGATTGATAATATGTGTAGCAGTTAATACACAATCAATCCAATGAGAAAGAGGTAATTTGGATTGAAAAAGCAATGCTCTAGCTACATTTAATAGGTGTTAATGTTTTCTTCCAACCCTTCCATTTTGCTGAGGTGTTTCAACAAAAGATAGTTGATGAATTATATCATGTTCTTGATAAAAAAAAGCATTTTAAACTCTTGTCCATTGTAACACCCCGTATTTTAGTGTATTTTTATTGAATGAATTATTTTTATTGATTCAAAAATTTATTCTCTTGTTTAAAATTATCAGATTTTTAATGGGTTTATTTTTACTATTTTTAATTTTGTGAAAATTATTTTGAAGTGCTTTCTTATTATTAATTATTGTTATGCATTTAGATTTCTCTTTATTCTAAATTAATTTACTGTTGGATTTAATTATTTTATTTTCATTTTATCATTACGTTTAAATTATTTTATTCAACTTGATGTTTTAAAATCGTTTTCGTTGGATCATTTTTGTGACCAAAGATGTGAGGATTGGACCTCATTTCTTTCCCTCACTTTTTTCTTTTTTCCTTTTTCTTTTCTTCTTCTTTCTTTTTCTCCTCTCTCTCTCTTGTCCCACCCCCCGCGCTCGACGTCCTCCCTCTCTCTCCCGTGCATTTCCTTCCTCTCCTCCCAACCACCGCCGCGAGCCGTTGTGCGTGCCACCGCCCCTCCCATCTGCTTCCCCACCGACCGGCGACCACCTCCCTCCATTTCCAGCTCCTCTATCACCGCCGATAGCCCCCAAGCGCAACACCAAGCCGCGGCACCTCTTGCGCTCGCGCGCCGCCATCGCGCCGCCATCGTGCCACCACCGGCCACCATTTCATCATCGACCTCCTAGCAACCCAATGGACCCAACCCCAGCTCCGATCCATCACCGGTGAAGCACATCCAACCCCATTTTCGATTTGGATATTTTTTATCTTCAATCACCCATTGTGCCGCCACCCAAGGCCAACCACCACCATCACCACTAGCTTCACCGACATCCCTAGGTCCTACCCTATCAATTTTGGGTCTTCATTTGTCCCCGTTTAAAGGTGAGTTTTAAGACCCACGGCCACAGTGCATTTTGCACTGTTACGTTGCTGAGACGTCACTTCTTGTACTTTCGTGATTCTCCGAAAATTACTATATAGTACTGTAAATATTTTTCCAAAAAACTTTCGTGATTTAATTGTATTTTTGCACTAACTCATTTCATTGTGATCTGGTTAGTTTTGTCGGACTGAGTCCGAGGAGTACGGAGGTCGGATGGATTAGTGGAGGAAGTTTGTTTGTGTTATTTTCTCAATTTTAGAGATATGTGACGGACATTTATGATAATAATTTATCAAAATCTAGAGATAAGTTTTCTCACTTTAACAAAAAAAAAATTATATGTTCGAAGTTAAGGAGGAAAAATGGTAATTAAAGCATGCTGAGGAGAAAGTAGAAAAAAATTATCTTGTGTAAAATGATAAAGCAGAAGAAAATAAGGAAAGTTTGAAGGGAAAGTAGGAGAAGTCGAGAAGAGTAGAGAGAGACTATACACTTGAGTTATATAGATTCCAATAAAATTAAGTTTTGCATGAATGTAACTATATCGCATCCAATTTTCTCGATTTAAAATCAAAATTGTTTTAGCTACAGTAAGAAGGGATTAAAATTAGGGCGGTATTGAAAGCGACAGAACTGGTCATCATTGACATGAATTGGCCATCGGAGTCCAGAACCGACTGAAACCGGCAGAGAATCGGTTGGTCAGCAATAGAAAATTGATGTCGGCTAGTTCGATCTGGTTCAAACCATCGAACTGACCGATATATATATATATATATATATATCTTATGTAAAACAATGTTATTTCACTTAAGTGAGTTACATGATGTCGTTTTACATGTATTGTTTAGAAAAAATTAAAATGAAATGAAGCCATATGTTTAATACACTAAATAACGTCATTTAGATTTAAGGTTTAATACTCCTTGCCCCCTCCCTTCCCCCTTATTCTCTGGATTCTCTATTTCTCTCAAACTCTCTGTCCTCTCTCACGCGATAACGTCTGCCGGCATCTCTCTCTCCTCTATCATATAGGACCAACAATCTCTCTCTCTCTCTCTCTCTCTCTCTCTCTCTCTCTCTCTCTCTCTCATCGCACTGCCAACGGGAAATCGACGAACCGATTGGAATTACTTTGAAACCGAGCATGCTAGCTTTCTCCACTTTAATCGGCCGGTTCGGCTGGTTTTAAACATGAAAGAAAACAGTAATTGGTTCAGTTTCATTTTTGTGTCGGACCAAAACGGAAACCATATATGTTGGTCTTCACCCCTAATTAAAATTAAAATCAAGTTCTATAAGACTGAGTTGGAAGAAACATATTTAAAAGGAACCAGGTCATGGCCCATTCAAATATTATCCAAACTTAAGAAGCTCAAACAAGAAAGATAGACACATGAAGTGAACCTTACAACATTTATTGCTGCTCATATAAATATTTCGATTAACACGAAATTAACAATTAATGTTATAGGGCATATTAGAGAAAAGAAATATTCAGTGTGGATACTAACTTAAATAGTTGAGCCTGTCCTCATTTTAGTTCAAATTTAGTTGGCTTTCTCTTGTACTTAAAAATTACTTTTTTGTTGTCAATTATTTCCTATTAGAATGATCATCTTTTACAAAAATGAATATATTTTCGTCATAAATAATTATTCTTTATAAATGCTCATTTTTTGTATTGCTAATTTTATGTTTTAAAAAGCTTAATAATGCTATAAAACAAATCGTTGATTTCTTACTGTTCTGTTTTCAAGAATGGCAAGGAAAAGAGGAAAGTAGAGATGTGCATCAGTATTTAAGCTCAAAATTTATAAACAAGATTCATAGATATGATTTGCACAAACCACGAAATGGACATTGGAGTTCGGATCATAGATCTTTAGGTTCATAGTTACAATAGTAATGAAACACAATTATCAGCAACTTTCCATGCATCTTAATTGTCGCCTAAATCACAACCATTAATATCTCCATGATCTTTTCATAGCAGGGCCAATCGTTTGATATCAATCGGGTAAGCGTCCGATGCAGACTCAGCACTGTAAGCTCTCCTGGCCACAATGGCGTTCCCTGCCTCAGTTGGATGGAAAGCATCCCAAAAGAGATACTCATCCCTATTTTGGCATGGAGTTTGAAGAGGTAGACATGTAATTTGCCCATTGTTCCTTCCCACACCACAGCACCCGGCATTTGTTACACTGAAACCTAAAGTTGCCAAAAGAAAGATGTACAAAGCATGCATGAATACCTCAATATAAATAATGGCACATGTTCCTCCTTAATCATATAAAGATTAATTTCAACTAGAATTGAATGGAAATGATTTTTACCGAAAGATGAAGGACGGCTTATAATATCTTGGAAAATCCCAAAAGAGTCTACATAGATGAATCTTGCATCTGGTGTATTGCTGTTGAGATTAGTGACAAGAGATTTCAACCTGTTGTTGAATATCTGGTTGGCAGAATTGATTTTCTGTACACATGTTGACCCATCCTGACTATTTTGAGCCAATTCATTTGGGCTGCAGCCTATTTGACCCAGTCCGAACAAGGCCATTCTCCTTGCTCCATAGTCATACAAGATCTGTAACATGAAACCTGTCCAAATATTACATGGTTTCCCAAATGCAGATTACTAGGGTAACTTGACCATTAATGCCAGTTTTGTTGAACGGTGCACATTCAGTAAGGCCAGAGTACTATGCCCACTTCCCCAACCCAAAAGAAGCCGGAAAGAAAGAAGTTTATAACTGGCAATGTAACATTGAAGTCTTAAAAGGCAATGCCCATTTTGGCCAGTCACCTAGAGCCGGTTTTAAGGCTCAGCTCAGCCCATTTTAGCTCAGTTTCCTAGGGAAAAAGCCGAAGGTAAAGAGTAAGGAAATGTAGTACTGACCTTTAGTTGTTGCGTATATTGTTCAATAAGAACATCTGCATATTGATCAGGAGTATATTGGTTGCCGGTAGGGTAATATTGGGGCATGAAATAGTTGTTAAGGTAGTCATTGCTGCCCAATCCAATAGAGTATATACATTTGCTTAGGTATTGTGCAGCAGAGTCTTCATCTCCAAGTAAGTTCACCACTTGTGAGACTGTGTCTTGGTAGTTTTTCACCTGCCCACTGAAGCTAATCCTGCCTCCCTGCATGAATGAGGGTTTCCTTTAAAACTGAACCACAGCACACAACCTGAACTCATCATAACTATTTTGTCAATGAAAAAGTGAGTCATGAAACATTTTTGGTACCAGTTGGCGCCCAGTTTCCTCTCTGATTCCAGCGGCTGCTGATGCATAATTCACTCCTCCAAGTATCTCTCGACCTCTTGCTGTTGCATAGGGAGGTATATAATCATCGAAGCCCAAAAGCTCAGCTGTCGATTGGAAACAAAAACAAAAAAGTACTTTAGATTGCAGCTATGCAGCATGATTTTCATAAGCCCAGCTGTAGTCTGTAGATGTCTTAGCAACTATAGTCTTCTTGAGCACAGTGAAACAAATCCAAAATAGTATTACTTTTCATCCTGAATTTATCAATCCTCGTCGTACTTACAAGAGAATTGCTACATGCATGAAAAAAATTATATAAAAATAAACTATAAACTGTAGTTTCATGGGATTTGTTGGATCTATTTTACAATAAAAATAATTTTAAAATATATCGTACTACATCAAATTACATCAATTTATAAATTTATTTTTATATAATTTTTTTGTGTATAATATAAAAGACTTTAATATAAAAGACTTTAATCGCATCAATAAAAAATGATAAATATTATGTTTGACATAATCGTTTTTCACCATTCTTTATAAAAAAAATTAAAAATAAATATATTTTATAAATTACCTTTTAGAAATATCATTATTTATAAAGATATCTTTCTTTCAAAATATAATTATATAAAAAATTATAAAAATAATAGCAATATAATTTACAAGAGGGTAAAAAGGACAGTGCCATTGTAAAAACTTCTGTCCTTTTCCCGCGAAAAGAATCTAGTTGGGTGAAGAGACTGCGATGTTTTTAATGTTTGGTGAAAGGAAATAAAAGTTGTCAGATTTAAGGGCAATAGGCACACACCAAACGACTGCGCTTCTAATAAATGCGCTTTCATGACACCTTGTTCATTTTTGAACGACTATTTATTTACCTAGAGCATTAGGGATGTCCCACGTGACCACGCATCTTATATATTAATTTTTTTTTATTTATATTAAATTAATTAAATTATTCTATTTATTATCTATACATCACATATATATAATAAAAAAAATTAAAAAATATATAATATGTAGGATATTAAGTAAAATTATTAGTTATTTTATTCATCATCTTTATACCATACAGTATATTTGTTTTTTTTTTGTTTTTTTTGTTTTTTTTTATTTCATTTGTTTTATTTTTATTAAATTAATTTTTTTTTTACTCATCATTCATATACCACATACTTGATAAGAAAAAAAAAAATCATGTGTGATATATGATTTAGAAATTATGAGTAAAATTTTTCTTTAATTTAAATTTGAGAAACTAAAGTAACTAAAAATGAAAAACCAAATTCCCTGATGATCTCTTCTTGATAAAATATTTAAAGTACACTAAAAAATCAGTTCCCCCTCCCTTGGAACTCTATAAAATTAATTGAAAAACTAGTAAAAAAATGATAAAAAAAAAAAAAAAAAAAAGTCTTTTGAACTTCTTGGTAAGGGGAAATAGTTTGTACAGTTTTATAAAGATGGTGTACAAGTCTTACGTGCTCTTTTTAATATGAACCATATTGTTTTTCAAATGTCTTAAAACTGTACGTAATATTACTTATATCTAACATGCACTCATATATAGCTTATGCTAAGGGAATGCTACTCATTTTTGGAAAACTCATGTCACAAGTATTGAAACTTAAATTGAATTTTCACCACATATTCTACATCTAAACACGAAAAAAAATATTTTATCAAAGAAAAGAACACACAAATATTTGTTGACCCATTGAGCAGGGAAATGTCATTTTCATAATAATGACGAGGCTGATGGTTTCAATTTAACACCATCTGCAGGTTGCTAGACGTCATAGGTTTGAGTAATGAAACTGTTGTGAACGCATGCATGAATATTAAGACGTTCCACATTCAATAAAACAAGTAGTATTGCGAGTGATTAACATGATAAGACTACAAAAGTAAAGATTTTAAACTAAATATCAGGATCAAGACCTTAGTCAATTTGAGAGAAAACTAAATGATAAGAGAGCTCACCAATGACATCAACAGTAGTTTTACCATTGGAGAACCTTCCAGTGGGTCCCTCGGGGAAGTCAACTCCATAAGGCATGTAGTTAGCCCTAGCCAACGATTGGAGTTGGTTGTTATTCCCATTATCCACCAAAGAGTCCCCGAATATGAAGTAGCAAGGCACTTGGGGCTCTGCTACTGCTGCCTTGCACCAGAAATTCAAGAGCAACAGCACCAGCACAGACACTTGCACCCCCATTTTCCGAAGCTCCTTCGCCATTGAAGAAAGTTGGAAAGGAAAAAAAATGGAAGGAGAAAAGGGATCCTACTGAGTTTTGTGTGTGTTTAAGTAGGAGAATGAGGACTTCAAAAGCAAAGTAGAAGTATATATAGTCGGAGAGAGAGAGAGAGAAAATGAAGGGATGGGCATGGTTTAGCTTTTACAGTTGAGGGAGTTGGATAGAAGCATTAATTTCACGCGGATGCGTTTATGAGGCTCATGTAGTGCCAAGGCCGGCCCTGCTGCCTCTGTTTGCTAGCTCAGAACTTCTTGTTCTGGTTTTGCATTACAATACATGATGGGATTTTGAAATGTATTAATGCAATCACTTTGAAAATGCTGAGAAGAAAAATAATAATATGAAAGTTAAATCCACAATAAAAATAATTCAATATGACACGTACATACATGACACGTGTAAAGAGAGGTGGTAAAACAGTACAATCATTCAATATACTTTAGTCCCTACGTTCAAAGCAAATTTAATTGTTATTGAGGCCAAGGATAAGATGATTAGATCGTGAACCCCACATGATATATATAAGACAATGTCTAAACCAATGAGATGGCACACTTTGACAGCCTACAATCGATAGACATATGCCCTAGCTAACTATTGCTGTACCAACTAATGAGATAGCTCACAGGCTAATAAAAGGAGAAAACAACTATTATAAGAAAGAAAAATTAATGCTTTGTGTATAAGAGAGGGACGTAGCATGCAATAAGGAGATAACGGTACTCCTAGATTAATATCCTTTCGTTCATCATCTCCTTCTTCTTCCTCTTTATCGTAAAGAGAGAACTAAAAAAGCTTCCTTAATCATGCAACTCCCTTACGTACGTACTACTGCATTTGAAAATAAATTCTTCTAATTGGATGGTCTTTTAGATAGATGCTTCTTGGATAGAAAAGGGATCCGTCGTCTCCATACGTACTACTGCATTAGAATACATACAGTTATTTATTTTTCTCTAAAATCTTTTGTTTGGTGGTTGCCTCAGCTAGTTTATTCCACCATATTCACAATAAAAAAAATTTGTATTTGTAAAGGATTATTTGCGTCGATAATGACTATTTATGACGAAAACATACTTATTTTGACATAAATAGTGATATTCGTAGAAAATAACTGACCATAATTAAATAGTTTTCTTGTATTGATTGGCTGTAATTAAAAATCAAAAGTACTTGCTCGACCTCATGATGCATGATTGATGATGACACATTTTTCCTTTTTGTGATGAATGATGGTAACATGACTTCCTGATGACAATAAATGCATATAGACCGATGGCCTTTTACTATTAAAATTTTGCCGTTCATATTTCTCACTTTAATGAGTTAGAAAATCAACCAAGCTAGTTTATGGCATGAAAGGGAAAGAATGATTACTGTATCAACAACCGAGAATCAAAATGGGCAACAAAGTCAACAATGTGTATATATATATATATATATATATATATATATATGTAGCCATTCTATATATCTCGCTGGTAACTGTGGCAGCTGGCGCACACATGCATAATATAATGCTCGATCGATGCATTTACGATCCCTTAAATGCTTGTGGGGTGAGCAAAAATAAATGTTATTGGCAAAGTCATGTTCCGAGTAACATGCATCTGCATGCATAGACAACCAAACTGGGCTCATGGCCCCCAATAGGATTAAATGAGAATCTCATCTCTGTTGGTTAATTTGCCTTAGCTAGTGCCATCTATATATGTGAAAGCGATTCTAACACTCTATTAATTGGCATTAAGATCCTTATAAGAGAGTTCTAGCCGGCCTAGAGGGGAGAGATGCATATAATAAGCAAAAAAGATTTTATAAATTTCATTATCATCTTACTCTTATCCTACTATGATGAGACATATTTTATTATTTATTGTATATTTTAACACTACTCCCCATCACGTGTGGGCTTATAACCTCTCTTTGAATGAGTGGGTCCAACATGTAAAATATTTAAATGAAATATGGTAGAGTACTGTAAAGTCAGAGTTCAAACTCAGAACTATTAAGGCACATCAGCCAGCTCAACTCCCACAAACAGAGCACGTAGAGGATGCTTCTTGTAGAAATAAGGAAACTACCATACCGTTGAGTGATAAACATCCTCACGATTAGCACAAATCTATGGAGACAATTTCAGATTGCAAGTCAGATTTGAGTACAGCTCACGGACTAATATGACTCAATCATAGCATGAAGATCTCTGTCTAAAGTAGAGGGGAAATATTCAAAGTGTCCTTTTATATCTCAGCACATTCAGTTAAATATTATAGTTCACAATACTCTCCTACTTTCCTCACTGTATAATGTCCTTCTGTCATAGCCTTTCTGTTTAAATACATCTTGTAATCTCTGCTTGTTGTTTATGTTTATGTTAAAGATATACAAAGTGATATTTTGCTTCATTTCTCAATTTTCTTCTTGGTATCAAAGCCAATGTGAGCAACAAGCTTCTTTTTTTTTTTCCACTCTCAATGGCCTCTCTTTCTCACAACGTCAGCAATTTCATCACTCTCAAATTAAAATAAGACAATTACCCTATATGGCGCGAACAAGCTCTGACTCATTATGAAAGCCAAGACATGGTTGGTCATCTCACAGGAGAAACACCAAAACCGACCATGCCCACCACACCAACCACAAACAACTCTACAAATCAATCCATAGATGCAATCATCTTGTGGCAAAAATCAGATCGACTTCTTTGCGGATGGCTTATTGGCACACTTGCAGAAGAAGCATTTGGCCTTGTTATTGGCCTAGACACAGCCCAATTTGTCTGGGATGCTCTCAAAGAAGCATATGCACAAGACTCTCAGGAGATAGAGTTCACTCTTATTCAACAAATGACTTATTTGTGCAAAGATGACAACACAACCATTGTTGAACATATTCGCAATTTCAAGGGCATCTGAGACAATCTAGCAACCATTGGAAGCCCTATAACTGAAAAAATCAAAGTTTTTTCTCTCCTCACAAATTTATGAGCAAAGTATGAGTCATTCACCACAAACATGTTAAATCCACCACGTCCAACATACACTGAATTGGTGTCTTTGTTGCAAGGTTATGAACAACGTCAAAACTGGTTCACTACTAATACATCCACTCACCAGTTGGCTTTTTATGGTCAAAAGCAGTGTTCCCAACAATATAATTCCACCAATCGAGGATTACAAAATCAATTCAACTCAAATGGTCGTGGGCTCCAAGCGCACAATCAGAATTTCAACAACCAGGGACATGTCAACTCCCACAAACAGACGGGTCATGACAACAACAAACAAGGCTCTATGTCTCGTAGACCACCTCCTCCAGGACAACGACTAATGACACCAGCTGAATGTGAAATGTATTGCAATGATTCCTGTCAAATTTGCGGTGTCATGGGTCACATTGCAAAGATCTGTTGGCACTTAACAAAAAAATCTCTCAAACAAGATGAAGTCCCACAGGCTCTGGCTGCTCTCACCCTTGACAACATTGTCTTTGATACTGAATGGACATCAGACACGGGGGCCTCAAATCACATGACAGGTAAGGCTAGTATGTTAAAAAATATACGTCCCTATCTTGGCACTGACTCTGTCTTGATTGGAGATGGTACATCACTTGCAATTAAATCTGTTGGTGATGCTACTCTTAACAATGGAACTCAAGTCCTATCCCTTAATAATGTCCTGCATGGAGGAAATTGCTTTTGATATTACAAACTATCCATGTTCATAATTCCTCTTAAAATTTCAATAAAGGGGTCTGTTTATACGTGATATATACAAGGTGGAAGTTGTTGTGAATGATCGTTCCTTGTCTTTTTGAACGATCGCTTTTTCAATGCAGGAGTTTTATATGGTTTAAATGCTTTAAAGTCAAATAGAAGAAGTTGCTGAACAAAGTGATTGGTTTTGCATGTCTTATATATTCGAGCTTGAGTTGATTCATTTTTGTTCCACTAGTTTTGATGGCTTTTGAGCTACACTCCCAAATATTTCTCACCTTGATCCTAAACCCCATTACAACCCTTGAAAAGTTCTTATGATTGGTGTTATGCATGTGATCTTAGTGGTGGAGAATGAGAAGATATGCAAGCCTATGGTAGATCATTTCCATTGGAATGAGATTGAGCGAAACACATACCCTTCAAACACAAGAGAGTCAAGTGTTTATTTCCGTGAGGGTCTACATATTCAGTTTACTCTATCTTCGAGTGAAAATGCTTACTAAGTAATTGTAAGTTGATTAAGAATGTTCATGATATGTTATGAGTTTTGAAGAGCTTGGTTGTTCTTTATTGATTGCGTAGCAGCCTTGGTGTTTTTGGGAAAGTGAATTTGAGTTTTGCCCACGGACGAGCAAAAGTTAAGTGTGGGGAAATTTGATGAGAATGCAAAGTGTTATATTTTTCTCCCTTAATGTTTAGTCTTTTATACTTATTTGGTGCCTACATGTACTCATTATTCTTATATTTTTATTTAGGAAGCAAATAGAGTCGTTTAATGCAAAATGAAGTTAATTGGGCGGTTCTGGATAGTTTCGAAACTGCTTCATAATCTGGGCATAATGTTCTTATCCGAGTTCTGATTGAGATGATGCTATGGAACACCAAGACAAAGATCTACAACTTTCATGTTTTGAGTTTTGAAAGATACTGGCTGCATAAAGGTCGAAATTAGGCTTGAAGTTGACGCACCTGCACTGCTGATGTTTCAGAATATTCGGCCTTATCTTGCAATTCAAGTATACGATTTAATTGCAAATGTTTTGGAGATCTGGTGCACGAAAGTTACAGCTGGAAAACACCACTTTCCTAGCTATATTAGGACTCTAATTTATTTTTAATATTTCTCTTAATTAAGTCAGATTTGGATATGGTTATTTGAGGATAATGTTTAGAATATTGTAGGAGATTTGGTAGGATTCTAATAAGGGGCATGAACGTGTAAAAGAGAAGAAAAAAATCATCATACTAGGGCATCTCTCTCCCCTCTTCTCTAATTCCTCCTTCCAGCTTTCATGGTAGTTTTGTGTGGCTAAACTTTCATAATTAGTCGAAGGAAATGGAAACCTCAGAATCAATAAAACTGTGAGATCTGATTTGTTTTTAGTGTTCAATTTATACTTTGAGTATCAAATATTTTTCTATGCCTATTTTCATGATTGTCTCGTTTAATTACCAGGAGGCCTACTAGTTTATTATTATTTACAATCTACTACTAGATTAGACATCAAATCCGTAATTGTTTGATCTCTCTAATTTGTCAAGCAACTAAGATTTGATGATTTGGTGTTTCAGAAATTATTAGATCTTAGGAAGAACGCTCGACGAAATTAAATGCACCCGCTTGTGCTTGTGTTGTTTAGCTTAATCGATCTCTCTAATTCTTAAGGTTGGTACTAGATTAAACCTTTAGCGCTTGTCTTGGGTTGTTTAGTGGTTAAGGTTAATTAGATCGTTTGTTTTCTAATTAACTAAGACTAAGGAGAGATAGGAAAATAATTCCAACGGTGAATATTCAAAGTATGAATTAATATATATTTGCATTGATGATCAGTTGTAAAATTCTGATAGTGGATGTTGACTTAGACTAAGATTTGTTCTTTTGATTGATTTTGATACTTTAATTTGAATTGTTTCTTAAATGATCTTCTTAAATTTGTTTTCGTTATACTCAAACCCCCCTAATCTTTATTCATGCAGCATAAAACTAAGCTAAATACTCTCCGTGGGAACGATCCTTACTAGCACTACTACATGTATTTTTAGGAGCATTGGTTTTATTTTTGGTTGCCTGTGACAACACATCAAACTTTCTAAAATTTATTGTCTGTAAGTCAGCTTACTGATCACTCCTTGAATTGTGAATTTTCTAATACTAATTTCTGTGTTAAGGAACGGGAGACAGGTCACAAGGTGTTGACATGATGGCGTAAGGGTGATTTATATGTTTTTTCCAGCCCTTATGAATTACATTGTCCACATAGGTTCAAATCTGGTACTGCAGAAGTATGGCATCAGAGATTAGGACATCCTCAAGCATCCACTCTAAAGTTGCTTCAGAACGAAGGATTAATTCATGTTCTAGGATCCAATAGTTGCAATCCATTTGTGAAAGCTGTCAATTAGGCAAACTTAGTAAATTGCCATTCTCTTGTTCTCACAGTTCTAGTGCTTCTATTTTCAATAGAATTCACTGTGATTTATGATGTCCATTACCTGTTTTGTCTCTGGCAAATATCGTTATTATGCTTGCTTAGTTGATGACTTTTCTCGGTATACTTGACTAATTCCTCTAAAAATAAAATTTGAATTTGTTAATGCTTATTTGGCTTTTGAGCAATATGTAGCAAGACAATTTGAAAAAAAAAAATTAAAATCTTTCACTTTGATAGTGGAGGAGAATTCATTAATTCAAGGCTCAGCTCACACTTCCAATCACGGGGCATCATTCACCAAATTTCTTGCCCTCACGCTCCTGAACAAGTAGGTATGATCGAACGTTGGCATAGGATAATTCGTGAACTAGGTATGGCAATGTTATTTCACAGTGGTGCTCCTTTATACTTATGGGTTGCATTTACAATTACTGTTTTTCTCCTTAACCATTTACCATCCACTGCCATTAATCTAGATACTCCTTGTTTTAAATTGCATGGTGTGCATCCAAATTACTCCTTTTTACGAGTATTTGGATCTAAATTTTTTCCATATACTTGGGATACTAGGAAACATAAGTTTGAACCCAAGACAATACCATATGTTTTTTTGGGATATAATGATCATCACAAAGGATACAAATGCTTCCATCCATCTACAAAAAAAAATGTTCATTTCTCGACATGTAGTGTTTGATGAGACTAGTTTTCCTTTCAAGCGACCTCGAGGCCGTAGTCCTGCAATTTCTTCTGATCAATGGATGAGTATTTTTGACTCATGGACTGTTCTCCCTATTTCTCAAACTAATCCTTCTTTTTTGTCTACAAATTCGACTGATTTACCCCTTCTACCTTCTGATTTGCCTCATCTTCATACACTAGCCCTTTCAGCCTTGATGACTAACACACCACTGTCCTTCTCTCCATTTACTTCAGTAGTTTCTGATAGTTCTCATCTTACTTCGACTAACTCTCCTCTATTTTCTCAGGATCAGGTCACGAACACAGCACCAATGTCACCTCTCAAAGAGCACGTTGAGCCTCATATTGAGGCATCTCATGAGCTACTTGAGCCTCCTGAATTACTTGACCTCCCTGAGACTCAAAATCAACGAATGATGACTCACTCTCAACATGGAATTCACAAACCAAATCCCTAATATGCTCTCATTGTTGATAGTCAAGATATTCCAAGGATACCTCATTCAGTTAAAGCTGCTCTCAGTCATGATGGTTGGAGGGCAGCTATGCAAGAGGAAAAGGATGCTCTTCATCATAACAACACTTGGCAGCATGTTCCTCGCGACCCCAACATGCATGTTATTGGCTCGAAGTGGGTCCTCAAGCCAAAACTCGATCTAGATGGCTCTCTTGATCGACTCAAAGCTCGTGTTGTTGCCAACGACTTTCATCAATTGGATGGCATCGACTACATTGACACATTCTCTCTTGTAATCAAACCTGGCACAATTCGACTTGTTCTTAGTTTTGCCTTAGTTCGACATTAGGATATCCGACAATTAGATGTTAAAAATGCATTCCTCCACTGCTTTCTCTCTGAAGATATCTATATGGCACAACCACCAGGCATGGCTAATCCAATGTTTCCTAATCACGTGTGCAAGCTTCAACGAGCACTTTACGGCTTGAAACAGGCACCTCGTGCTTGGTTTGACCGTTTCAGTGCATTCCTTCTCAAAAATGGTTTCTTTTGCAGCCTAGTTGACCCTTCTTTGTTTATAATGCATTCTAATCATGACACCTTAATTCTTTTATTATACATTGATGATATGCTTCTCATAGGTTCCAAGCCACAACTTCTCAATAATTTTATTCAACTTTTACATTTTGAGTTTGCTATGAAGGACCTCGGTCCTGTCCACCACTTTCTTGGTATACAGATTGCACCCACATCTGCAAGGTTACATCTCTCACAAGCTCACCATGCGCTCACCATTCTTGAGAAGACACAGATGATCAATTGCAAGCCCATGAGCACGCTTTTGGAGGCAAAAGCTAAGGGTCTTGACACTGAGGTCCTACTTGATGATCCCAGCTTATATCGAGGGATCGTTGGGGCTTTACAATATCTAACACTCACTCGACCTGACATTTCATATAATGTTAATTTTGTCTCCCAATTCATGCATACACCCACTATTTCACATCTTAAAATGGTTCGACAGATCTTGCGATACATCAAAGGCACTATTCATCTGGGTCTTGATTTAACTTCTCACACTATACTTGATCTTTGTGCTTTTTCTGATTCCGATTGGACAAGATGTTCTACAACTCGCCGCTCAACGACTGGATATGTCACCTTTCTTGGCCATAATCCATCTCCTGGTGTGCAAAGATGTAAAACATTGTCTCTCGCTCCAGCACAGAGGCCGAATATAGAGCCATGGCTCATACTACTATAGAAATTACATGGTAAACATTTATTCCCAAGGACCTTGGTGTTCCTCAAACTCATCCTCTAGTGTTGTTCTGCGACAAAATCAGTACACTCCATCCGACAATCAACCCAATCTTCTATGCCCGCAGCAAATACATCGAGTTAGATTATCATTTTATGCATGAGAAGGTTGCACTTGGTCTCCTTGTTACTCGACATATCTCCACTACACAACATATGACATATCTCTTTACCAAACCTATGTCTAAAGCCTCCATTGCTCAATTTTGAATCAAACTTCACCTCCAGCCCTGACCAAGTTTGCGGGAGGATATTAAGGCACATCAGCCAGCTCAACTCCCACAAACAGAGCACGTAGAGGATGCTTCTTGGACAAATAAGGAAACTACCATACCGTTGAGTGATAAACATCCTCATGATCAGCACAAATCTATAGAGACAATTTCGGATGAAAAGTCAGATTTGAGTACAACTCACGGACTAATATGACTCAATCACAACATGAAGATCTCAGTCTAAAATCAAGGGAAAATATTCAAAGTGTCCTTTTATATCTCAACACCTTCAATTAAATATTATAGTCCACCATACTCTCCTAATTTCCTCACTGTATAATATCCTTCTGTCATAGTCTTTCTGTTTAAATAGAGCTTGTAATCTCTACTTGTTGTTTACGTTAAAGATATCCTTCTGTCATTTCTCAATTTTCTTCTATAACTTCTACTCTAATACCATGTGCAATCATCACTTGTTCCAAAAGTTTAAGCTGATGGATGAGAAGATACCATGTGAATCACCATTTATCCCAAAAGTTTAAACTAATAAAAGAGGTAGGTTTTATTATTTCTTTTATATCTTAACAATCATTTCCCATTAACGTTTGATTTGATGATCCAAGGGTGACACAAATTGTCACATCTTAATACATGGTAGGATGAAAGTGGGATATGAGTGTAAGATACAAATTCAATTATTGGGTGTGATGTTACGTTTTTTTTTCTTTTAGACCATGTGCACCTTTGTTTTATTTCTTCTTAAATCTTCCTTCAAATAACTTTCTTCTAGATCTGAAGTTCTCCTGGTATTTAGTGAACTCATTAATTCCATTTTTTAAGCTCAACTTAGGACAAGACAGGAATTTCACTTTTAGGGCAGGTTTGGGAGGTGGGATGAGACACAAAATTCTCATCTCATCTCATCTCATCATTACACCTTTTTCAAATCCTCATACAAAATATAATAAACAATTCAATTTTTCAAATCTCAATTCAACTTTTTCAAATTCCAATACAATAATAATATCAAAACATAATATTTTAAACACTAAAACAAAACATAAAATTCACATCTCACCTCCCAAACCTGCCCTTACTCTCACTGAAAGTTGCAGCGGATTGTTATTCGAAATACAATAGATTGCATGATGGTAAGCATTTTTTTTGTCAGCTGATGCTGGCAGAGTAAATTAATTGCCATATATATTTACTTCATAGTGTATGTATTAGGTGTCAATCTTCCTTATGGGTCGTTGCTTTCAAGAGAAACTTGACTAACAGTCTTTTATAAACTTTATTGAAGTGATTTTATTTTGCACAAGTTACTTATATAAACACCAAGCTTTTGATTGCCTCCTTCGTGGATAATCGAGAGTGCCTCATTTTTTGTGTGTTTGGGTGTATATTGTTTCCAGTGGGCAAACATGTCAATGCAACGTCCATCTATATGTAAATAGATCCGCATTAAAATAGACTAACCCATACAAAAGAAGTAGGTTCCGACCATCAATTCTAGATGAGCGTAGACACTAAGCCCACAATGTCAACATTGATCCAAACTCGGGCAGAGCTCGAAAACAAAGTGTTGTTCAAAAATAGAGAAAAAAAATTGCTAAAGTAACCTTAGATGTCGCATTGCTCCCATGTACGAAAACCCAGGGGTGTCTATATATATGGACCCTGTGGTATGTTGTGATTTTGGATCTATATTTGACTCTAGTAACGATAAGGAAAGGGGCAGCTACTTCGATGAGAATTTCTTGATAGTCACCTTACAAAGCATAGGCTCCTTATATAGATAACCCATATGCTAAACATTGAAATTATTTGAATATTATTACAATAAGAGTTAGTTTACATACAGTCCTCAAATGGGGACTGTTCATGCAAGCCTACACAATTATGTTTAAAAAAGATTTAAAATTACAACAATATTCTTTTTAAAATGATATTTTTTTCTCCTTTTAACCACATTCATCAATGAGACTACACACGCAATCCTCCACTCAGGACTGCAAATAAAATTTATGTTACATTAATAACTCAAATCCTACCGTTTATTATTTGGATTGCCCATAACAATTCCCTAGCAAATCATATATTGGTATTAACTATTTCATGGCAAATCATATATTCATATTACTATATTTTAACTTTTAGTTCTTTACTTCTTGCACTTCTACTTTGGTACTTTTAGGGCTTCTTTAGATGTAAAATAGTTTCATGAATAATGTATAGTGTAAAAACTTGAAAAAATATTTTAAGATGATGGTTTTATAAAGCTTAAAAAAAGTGGCGGAACTCATTATAAAAGTATGTTTGGATGTGCAAAATCTTTAAGAAAAGTTTTAAGAGATGATTTAATAAATAATATTAAATAGTTTATTTAAATTAGAAAGACAAAAGAATGAAACTTCATAGCAAACTCGAGAAGGCCAGACTGGGAATCCCGGTGACCCAATCTAGGCCTCCATGTGCTACCAAAAAACATGGTGGGGTAGAAAACTCAAGTTACCACGAATTAGCGCAAATCAGGCTACTATAGTGGCTGGAGTATTAAGAAAACAAAAAAATTATTTTAATAAAACCACGTTGTTTTGGTGGCCCTAGTGCATTCTCTCATCTCTTCTATCTCCCTTCGTCATTCTGTTCTACCTCCCCTTCTCTGTTCTTCAATTCATCTCCTCCTCCGTCTTCTTCTCCACCTCTTCCTCCATTTTTTCTTCTTAAAGGTTGTCACTTTGAGACACCTACCGGCATGACGTGGCCATGGGTCTGAGGCCACGAATGGTTGTGGGTTTGCGAAGAAACCCATGGCCATTCATGGTCGTGATTCTTTACTCAAACCCATGGCCAACCTAGGCATGGTTCTTTGCCTCGAGCCATAAGACATAACGTGGCTGTGGGTTTGCTCAAAGAAGCAAGGTCACATCGTGGTCTTGCTACTTGCATCATTGCAATTGTTTTTGTTTATGATGATAGTCTTTCAGTCTGTGTTTGTATACTTACTGTTTGATGATTGATATGTGGTTTTGAGGGATAGTTCTGTGGATTTGTTGAAGGGATTTTTGAAATCTGGATTTTTTGGCAAATTCTTGATGGTTTGCACTACGGATCTGCCCCCCAACACTTAGACGGGGGCACCCGCCCACAAGGGGCAAGGCCAGGGCCTGAAAGCCTAACTTCCCCCCCCACCGAGTGGGGATGGGTGGCGTGGTTGGGGGTCCCCCATCCGAGGGGTGCAGGTAGCACCCCTACTAGAAATGCCATCTCTTATGCCCTCAGCCCAATTCGGATTCAGGTGCGAAATTGTAGCTAACCCTCCTTGTTGTTGTTCCATACCATCTCATCTAGACAATGCATATGCTCGCACATTATCTCGCACACACTTGTACTCAATTGTAAAGTCAAAGCCCAAGAGCTTGTGTGGCCACCTTGTTGGTCACTCGTTGTAATCTTTTGGGGCCATAGATATTTGAGGCTCTGTTGATCGATCTTGATCACAAAATGACATCCTAATAAATAGGGTCGCAATTTTTGTACAACCAAGACTAGATCTAACATCTCTTTGTCATATGTGGACCAGAATAGTTGCTTTCCCTATAAGGCCTAACAGAAGAAAGCTATGAGACATCCCTGATAAAGAATGACTCCAATACCACTCCTTAAAGTGTCACAATCAACAAAGAAGGTCTTGGTGAAGTTCGGTATGGCTAGAACTGGTGCTTGCGTCATGGCTTCCTTTAGTTTTCAAAGGCCACTTCGGATGAATTACTCCAGAAAACTTCATTCATAAGGGCTTAGAACATCGAATGAGAATTGGTTAAGCCGAAATGCATAATCAAGCCATTTTTCCCATGTCTTTTGGAGCCACTCAAATTTGATAATATCCAGAGTGTAAATCAAGTTTAAAAAAAATACGGGCACCAAGTAGTTCGTCGATCAATGGAATCTGAAACTTGTATTTGACCATGATTTAATTCAATTTATGTAGTACATGCACATATGCCAAGTGTCATCTTGTATTTTTGCCAAAATAACAGGTGAATAATAAGGGCTAGTGGACTCACGAATAATACTTGTTGAAAGTATGTCTACTACCTTTTTCTCAATTGCTTCCTTTTGATATTGTGGCTAACAGTAGGGTTTGACTGAGATTGGACCTATTCCATTATACACTCGGACCCAATGATCATATTTTCATGATGGCAATAGCTCTCGTGCTTCAGAAATCATGTCTTCATTTTTTCTTAGTAACCCCTCCAATTGTCCTTTGTCAGTTGACTGCTATAAAGAAGCTAACCCGTTGCTTCTTCTTTTTTTTTTAACACTTGTCTAGTGCACTAATTCACCGGCCCAAGAGGAACAAAAAGTCATGCACTCAAAGTCCATGACAACTAGGTCGACTAGCTTCAAACATTGTCCATACAAGATGAAATATTGTATAAGAATTCCTTCATAATCACATTGCAAACCGTAGAGATTATTTGAATTTTATTATATTAATAACTCAAATCCTACCATTACTTATTCTGATAGCCCATATAAACTCCCTAGCAAAGCCTGGATTGATATCAATTATTTTCTAGCAAATCATAGATTCATGTTATACTATATATTATCTTTTAAGTCTTTACTTCTTGCGCTTCAACTTTGGTCTTTTTAGGGCTTGTTTGGTTGTAAAATGGCTACGTAAATAATGTAGCAATGTCAATGAATAGAGTAAAAGCTTGAAGAACATTTTAAGATGATGGTTTTATAGAGCTTTAAAAAGTGGTGGAACTCATTATAAAAGTATGTTTGGATGTGAAAATTTTTAAGAGAAGTTTTAAGAGATGTTATAATAAATAATATTAAACAATTTATTTAAGTTAGAAAAATAAAAGCATGAAACTTGACAGCAAACTCGGGACGGCCAATTGGCAACCACGTTCACCTGATCTAGGCCTCCATGTGCTACCAAATAACATGGTGGGGTAGAAAACTCAAATCTACAATTAATTTACAGTGGAAAGTAAAAAAAATAAAAGTTGTCATTAAATCTAAACAATAATACTTGAAAATTCTAAAATACATTGCAACCACAATATCCATAAGCCATATCTCTTCAAATCTAATGCTAAGGAAATATTATAGTCATCTAGTTTTCCAATAAATTCAAACATAGCAACTTAACAAAGTGGGAGAAAAGACCTGATCCTCAATCCTCTAATTGTGCCAAGTCTCCATGCCTGTAACTACCACCAAACTCTCAATTTACTTCAAAATCGATTTTAAAAAGTGAGAACATAATGGGACTACCAGGATGATATTTTGAAAAATCTCAATACCCGAAACTAAGACCAACCTCAAAATGCATGGCAGCATAAATGAAAATTATGCAAATAATTGAAGCATAAAAAGATGATAATTTAGACTTAACATTAAAACAAAATTAAGCATTACTAGATAATAGTAAACTTCATCGAAAAGTTTACCACGTAACATAATTGCAGTACTTAACACAAGTCCCACGCAAGTTGATACACACCTAGAAATCTCATTTTTCAAAACATATATTTTATTAATGTGTACAACATGGTCTTTCCTAAATGGACTATCCAGACACCTTGGCTCTCTTTGCCACACCACTAGACGATTGGTACTGACCCTGCGTGTGACTTGTTATGAGCGACATCTGGCTTCGCGCCCTGTCCTTGTCCACGATGTCCTCTGCCCTCTGCCATTAGAGTGGCCATCTCTGCCCTCTGCCATTAGAGTGGCCATGGTTTCAACCCGAGGGTGTTACACACTTGTCCGAGCCTTTTGTCCCTGAGCGAAAACCTAGGAAATTTTACTCAGTATTATGCACTCTCGAGTGACCCGAAGAGCTCCAACGACATAGTGTTTCATGTCGACTTGAGGTCGTGATACTCACATTTGGATAAAACCATTTAAACCAAAAATCCAGCACTACCTCATAATTTAATTTACACCCATAAGTCACAGTTCGATGACAAGATATCCAACAAAAAACTTAAATGTTGTAAACAATCCAAAAATAAGAAATTAAGTAACAATTACATGATGAAGAATAGTGCACGTAGGGAAATTCTAAGCAAGCATTCATAAGTTGTAAACCAGGATAAATGTGGTGAATGTGGAAAATTTCAACAACTGTTTACGACTAAAAAATAGTGAGAATCAGGTAAAAATCACAACCGCTTAACTGGTCAACAACAATAATTAAAATAAGAAATTTGCAACACCATTTTTGCAACAGAAATAATCAAATGGACAATAAGTAAGGGTTTAACAGAGCACCCGAGAACCATACCATATCCAACCATGGCAACCCCACCATAGAGGCGTAAAGCCAAAATAGACAAACCAAAATGGCAATCCACAACTCCCATCATAAGGGCACAAGGCCCAAATCAGAAAACCAACATACCAATATCACAACTCTCATTATAGTGGCACATGGCCACAAGAGAGAACTGTCACAGAAAACTCAAACTCCCGTCACAGAGGCACACGACCACGACAGGAACCATCATAGCAAATTCAAAACTCCCCACATAGGCACATGACCACAACAAATAAGAAGTTCACAATTCACAAATCCAACAACATCCATTTTCTAGCTTGGTTCTAAGAGCCATTACCATTGTGTGCAGGGGAAATTTTGGATGGTCACTCTATAAGCTTCTTGTAGTTGTTATCGTTAGCTAGTGGTGCAAGGGTCTCGTAGAGCTTATGGGTGGTGGCTGTGTCTCAAGCAGTGAGGTAAAATAGAGGTGGGTGGCTAGAAATTGTAGGTGTGGGTTTCAAATGGAGGAATGGAGGGGGAAGAAGGGTGGTTGGCTGCCAAGGGTGGTGGAAGAGTTAGAGAGAGAGAGAGAGAGAGAGAGAGAGTCAAATAGAGAGATGAAGAGAGGAACGACTCACTGTGGCAATGCCGGACAGAAGGGTGTGGAGGGACAGTGACAGTGGCTAGAAATCTCATAGAGCTTTTGATCCCAAAAATGGGTTTCACTTTATGGGATTTAGAGAGGGAGGATATCGATGAAGCTTACTAGCAGCCTGAAGTCAGATGGTGGGCAACATGCGAGGTGACAGAAGGGCTGGACAATGCGACTTGCAAGTATAAATAGGGAGAGCAAAACGGAATGACAGAGAGAGACATAGAGAAATAAGGTAGCAAGAGATTAAGAAGTTAAAGAGAAAATGCTTATCGATGGGGTAGTGGCGACGACACGGGGAGGCTGAGGGAAGAAAATTTCTAGAGAAGATAAAATAGGGTGTTGAGAGCGTAGAGATGTCAGGGGGAGAGAAGGATAAGAAAATGTTCTTATGTTTTTTTTTTATGGACTTGGGCCTTGAAATTGGGCTTGGGTTATCACATCCATCCTTCGTTGTAAAAATTCCGTCCTAAAACATTTACTAGGGATTATCAAGATCCACAAGCGTGGGTACGTAACTCGCATCTCTTCCAAAAACTCCCAAGAAGCTTCTATGATGTTCTGGTTTTACTTGTTGCTAGGTAGGGCACCTTTCAAAAAACAATACTATATCGCTCTTCATTCATTCCCACCAAAAGTCCATTCATTCCCACCAAAAGTCTTTATCTTGGTACATCTTTGTACTTCCTAGATGTACTGAGTAGGGTGCAACATGGGCCCCTGCAGGTATCTTCCCCTTGACCTCAACATCTATGGGAATGACTCTTCAATTCTTGTATAGTAGGGCACTGTCCCTATTAAGATTGTAATGTATAGGCCCTCTTAACTTCTTGACCCTTCGTCGAATATCCAACAGTTTCAAGTCCCTTCTCTATTGAGTCTTCAACTCTTTGAAGTCCACAACTCTAGTTTACTGTATAGAGGCAATGATCTCTTCTTAATGAGAACCAATCTCCTCATCCACATAGTAGATAATCCACATTTGATGATTCTGCTACATCCTCCATTTGAAACTTACGACTCAATGTATCGGCAACTAGGTTAGCCTTCCCTGGATGATACTTGATCTTGCATTAGAAGTCACTGATTATCTCCAATCACCTTCTTTGTCTCATGTTAAGATTCTTCTGACTAAAGAGGTGCTTCAGACTCCTGTGGTCTATAGAGATCTCATAGGCTTCGTCATAGGGATAGTGCCACCAAGTTTTCAAGGCAAAGTCCACTGCTACTAACTTGAGATCATGCGTGGGATAATTCTTTTCATGATATTTCAGTTTTCGTGATGCATACGCCACAACTCAATCTTCCTACATCAAGATGCTCTTGAAACCAAATTTGGACGTGTCCCTGAAAACCACCATTGGCTTGTGTGCCACAGGTAATGCCAACATAGATGTTGTGGCCAGTCTCCTCTTCAGCTCATGGAAGCTCTTTTAACATTGCTCGGTCTAGATGAACTTAACCTTCTTTTTTAGTCAAGGTCGTGAGTGGTTATGAGAGCTTGGAGAAACGTTCCATGAATCTTCGATGATAACCTACAACTTCCAGAAAACTTCTAATCTCGTGCACATTTATGGATTGTGGCCAGGCAATCACTACTTCAATCTTGCTAGGGTACACAACTGCTTCGTTCTTGGAGATTACATGACCAAAGAATTTAACTTCATCCAACAAAAAATTCACTTGTGGAGTTCTGCATTTAATGATGCGCTTGCAATTTCCCCAGTACCAGTTGTAGGTTGTTCATGTGGTCCTCTAGATCTCGCGAGTGGACTTGACTATCGTCAATAAAAACCACCACGAATGAATCCAAAAAGGGCCTAAACACTCGGTTCATAATATCCAAGAGTGTTGCAGGTGCATAGGCCAATCCGAAAGGCATTACCCTGAACTCATAGTCCATCTCTAGTTCTGAATGCAATCCTAGGCATATCTCTCTCCTTGATTCTCAATTGGTAATACCTCAACCTAAGGCCAATCTTGAAAATAATTGATGCTCCTTTTTGTTGATCAAACAAATCATCAATCCTAAGTAAGGGGTACTTATTC